>NW_025054744.1:0-8735 GCF_019279795.1 Protopterus annectens
CAACCTCAAAGGTGTAATACTGAATGCAAACGCCCTGCTGGCGTAAGGATGTACCACATGGCTGGTACAACCCCGGGGGTGGCCTGGAGGTAAACATGACATCAAGAGAGGGTGCCTCTGTAAGCACTTGGATCATTGCTAATCCGTGTTGCCTGTTGCTAAGAAACCCGAGGATAGGGTGGGGAAATAGCCATAGCTTTGCTTAGCTGAGAGCACACAAGGTAACCAAAGTTCATGTAAACGTGGATGAAAACTCACAAAAACCGGTAAATGGCTGGGGCAGCCACACAGCTGAAACAGGAAGGAAGGGAAGACAATAAGGAAATGCTGCAGCATGATAATTGGAGGAAAAATGAGTAATTAACACCTAGAAACTCACAGTGGGCCATAGACAACAGCTAACAAGGCTGCTATCAGCTACCTGCAGAACAGGAAAGGAAAGGTGCCGTACAGTAAAGAAAAGAAAACTGTCACAGCCGAATAAAGCAAACTTGCTGTAGATCATCTACATAACACATTTCCCAACAAAATTCTGGGTTGTGGAAACACAAAACAAGAAAAGTAGTAGCTGGATGCATGCCTGAAAATGGGAGGTGAATCGGGTTGAAAATAGAAGTAAAGGGCAATAGATGAATCACGACAGACAAGCATAAGCAACACCAAAGGCCCCACAATAGCAGCACCTGCTGTAAAATCAATAATTAAGATACCCTGCAACTGGAATAGCACAAACACACCCAATTACACCAGCATCATCCATTGCACAATAGTATAAGGTGAAACCCCCACAAAAACACTTGTGTATTCCAAGACACTCTGCACCATTGGTGTATACAGACGGGGAATTTTTAATATGTATGTTAGGGGCTGCCATAGCTTTGATTCACCAGCATGTGTTGGAGACTGACGGTGGTGTGGAGGATGATGCTGACAACCATCTCAGGCAACGGAGGAGGAGAAGAGTGTTCAGACCCAGGGTAACCTACCAGGAGCTACATGATCTGGAGATAGTAGAGCTTACAGGGTGGACAGGGACATCATACAGCAACTTGTTGAGCTGTGCGGCCCTCAGAGCCAGAAGTAACAGAGGGGAACCCATCCCAGTGGACAGGTATGTGTAAGCTTGAGAATACTAGCCACAGGTACCTTCCAAAGGCCAACTGGGGATATCATGGGGATCTCACAGGCATCAGCATCCAGGGTACTCCACCAGTTCCTGGATGCCATGTTACCACATGCCAATGAGCACATATACTTCCCCCAAATGCAGGAGGAGTTGGCCAGCAATATGCATCTCTTCCACCATGTGGCAGACTACCCGGAGGTACTGGGCAATAGACTCAACATCATCAAGTCACCACCTGATGAGCAGGGTGGTGCTACATAAACCCAAGGGATCCCCCCCATCAACTGCCAGGTTTGTGCAATGCTCAGGGCATTATCATGGATGTGTGTGCTGGCAGTCCTGGAGGCTATCATCACTCCCACATCTGGCATGCCTCACAGCTGTATCAGGTATTTGCCAGGGGGGACATCCCATATGGCCACCTGGTGGGGGATGCTGGCTATGCACTGGAACCGTGGATGATGATTTCCATCAGAAAAGCACACACAGCCATGCAAGAACACCATAATAAGGCACACGCAGAAACCAGAATCATCAGAGAGCCCTGTTTGGGATGCTGAAATCACGGTTCCATTGCTTGGACATATCTGGTGGAGCCTTGCAGTACTTTCCAAGAACGTGTGCCCACATCTTCATAGTATGTCCCATGCTACACAATATGATCCTGCGGAAACAGCTGCAGCAGAGACAGAATGGTGAAGGCCCCCACAGCCCACCACCATTGCCAAGGGACCCACACGCACAGAGGGACGCAGACCATGCACACCCTGTGCTAGCCCCAGTAGGCAGAGGAGGCATGCCCAGTATGCCCATGCCTTGGCAAAGAGGGAACATATAGCACACACACTGACAGTGTAGGCACTCATGGACTGACACCCTTCTCCACCTGCCCCACAGCAAACATGGATGGCACACACACGACCACCTGTAAATTGTCATGTATAGGTGGTCTACTGTGTCATCCTACAGGTAGCCCTCAACTATTGTACACACAACCGCCATTGGCACAAGGTAAGTCAATACCTGAACAGTAAATTAAGCTATCAGCATGTGTCCATACTGTATGTAAGGTTCATAGATACATAGGTAGGTACATGCCCAACTGCTGAGGCCAATCATAAGCATAGGCAAAAGTGTCTGCTGCCACCCCATCGATTACTAACTGTCCCTCTGTGGAGCAGAGCCAATTGGGATCCCTGGGGTGTATCCACTGTTCCCACCCACTGCAAGGATTCCCTGGAGTGTTAGTGAGGGGTTTTGTATAATGTAATCAGGGATGTAGTTCCAAATAATGGGGAGTATCCCTGACAGGAATCTTCATAGATGTTTACATGTTACATAGTATACCTTAAACACAGCTTGCACATATAGGAAGTTCTCCACAGAATAATAAACATGTGGAACACACAACCACTGAAATGTGCGTTAATCACCCTTGCACTACCAGTGCCTGCACTGAGAGGTAAGATATCACTGCCAGGATTAGAACACAACCATGTACACATTCATCACAATAACACACCATTAAGCTACCTGAGATGTACCAATGGCAGTCATGTATACTGACAGGATAAAACACAAAAGGTAGGAATGTGTTGAGATCAGACAAACCGGCATGTACCCAATGAAAGGTGTATGTTTTATATATATATATATATATATATATATATATATATATATATACATATATATATATAAAGAGAGAGAGAGAGAGATGTCGATATATGGGGATATACATATATATGTAGATATATAGATAGGTTAACAACATCTACATAACTATGGAGGTACATATAAATGGGATACCTACCACATACGCTGCTTTACATACAGGCAGTAACCGAGGCTTAAGGTCCGAAGAACACAGTACAGAAACACCAGATGTGAGGTGTAAAATCACGATGTTAAGGGACAGTTAGTCAGTGCTTCTGGTGTTGCGGTTCAGGTAGGTTACTGTGTGTAAGTTTGTTTCTTAGGGCTGTAGTTTGTGTAAGTGTCTGTTCTGGGTGTGCTGTGTGTTCTTGGGTGACTGTAATGTTTGGATGTGGGTTAGCTTTGTGCGTCTGTGCGATCTAGGAGGTAAAATATTAAAGTAGGGGGGGTGTGGGGAGGCACAGACACCTACATGGGCGGGGTGTAGGGGGGCTTTGCCACCTGCTCATACGTAATGTAGAATGGTTTGTTTGGATGTGGTGGGTAGCAGTGTGTCTGTGTGCGAATGTGTGTGTTCCATGTTCATGTTACTTTCGCGAGTTACTGTCACTGTCGGTAATGTGAGTTATGGGAGTCTGGGCCCGGTACTGTGTGTGTCGGAACTGTGTGGTTTTGGGATTCCGTAGGTATCCAGTATACAGTGGTTGAATTGTTCATATATGTGTATAACATGAACCATAGCAATCACACATTCCACCACTACCAACCTTTATGAACAAAGGATATGGAGAGTATATGCCTATACACTATTACAAATATGTGCTATAGACATGAGCCAATGATAGTGTTACCACCTGTCCCACACTGTGAGGGACAGTCCCTCTCTGGGCAGTTGTGTCCTGATCAAATATATTAAATGTGGCAAATGTCCTGGGATTGTAGGACATAATTATGTCCAATATGTACTGTAATAGCTGCATACAGTAGTTCTTTCTGTATCTAAAATAAATACATGTTACAAGAAACAGGATAAGCAACAAAACTGCTACAAGAATAAGCTTATATTTAGGCAAGAAAGGAAAGTTCTATCCCTTGTACTGACAGTGGGTTTGTGTCGGCCTGTAAATTCTGATGTGTGTGCCGAAAATGTCCCACTATGGCCATATGAAAAGGTGGCAACCCTAGCCAAAGAGGGTCAGTCACCAACACAACTATGATGACTGCAAATACCTATGACAGAAATACACAGCTTTCATGTAGCAACACTTTATTACATTCAGATGTATTACCGAAGGGATTCAAGGACTAACATCACCTGCATGCTATACAGGAACCACATAACAGTGCCTTAATGAATCAGCCTGCAATTACCATAGTATTAGTCCACTAAAGGATAGGTGTACAAATAGGGAAGGAACCCTCATGCACATATCGATTATGTACAAAAGCAGTTCCTACACACCTGCATCTGCTATGCATGCCCACCAACATCACCACCACACCCAAACTAATTACAATACAAACTGTAATAACATCACAAATCATTCACTCACTGTATGACATCTGCAGAAGCCTTAACATACCTTGTCAGAGACACACTAACATGGCCCTAGATGAAATAGCTGCTTTTATACAATGGAACAGCTGCTGATATTACAGGGTTTGTTTGCACTAATCCCGTTTCAGAGGGTTGTGTGCACACCGGGATGTGTTAGCAATTGCCGAGTAACAGCACAGCATGTTACACTTGTACACCAAATCAAGGATGTCTGGTGAGTACACTGTAAACCACATAACAGTTCATGCATAGCCATACAGCCTTGAGCTGCCCAAACATCCTTGCCAGACTTAAACATCTGCAGAAGTATCAGGTACAAACAAACCCTGCATAAGTAGCAATGTTCTGAAATATAACAGCTGTACTCACATGTAGAACAAAATTGTCTAGCCATTACACGCAATCCACGGGAGTCATGAAGATAATATATCTCTGTCTGTCTCCATATAGCTGTTGAAATATATCACAAACAACACATCCAGACCGTCTTCTTCGAAAGTAAGGCAAATGGACAACGCCCAAAAGGAGTACTAAGTTATATACCACTGTTGCCATGGTATCGGCTAATGGAGTAGCTGCACAGCTGATGTGCATCTAATTAACTACTTTGGAACACCAATTGGTGGTCAAGATACCACATGTTACTGATATTTAACTAGAAAAGGATGGGTTATCACACATTCAAACCATCCGTATATACCAGCAGAATGTTACAAAGAAGATTGAAACACAAACTGGTTTCCCTTGAAAAGTGCTAGTGACCCTGCTGATGTACTTTGGAATCATGTTCCAAAGCATGAGGGTCAGGTCAGGAATCTATCCATCCAGCATGTCCTAGTCATGTTGTGGTTGTGTATATCCCTAGAGTATTGGCTCTAGGGCCTCTGTTTAGGTGGAGCATATCCAGCAATACTGAGTTGGACATGGGCCTTGTATGTCAAGCAGAGATCACCTGTGAGTATGCATTATGCAACGGAGTACAGCTGGAGTTTCTTAGGTTGGGCTGCATAGGTCATCTGTTCGATGTCAGTAATCCTCTTAGTGTGGTACTGTTGTGGTCTTCCAAGCTGTTGCAGTTGTCTTGTAAGGTATATCCCAAATGGGGTGTTGTATCCTTTAATGGGTCTAATAAGTCATGAGTAAAGAGTCGCAATGGCCTCCTTTGATCTGGATGCGAATCCATTAGAGATTAGGGGGGGGCATGTAGAAGCATATTCTAACCAGCTTTTCATTATGAGTATTGAAGGAGAGATTGCTATCTACTGGGGTTCTCAGATCCCTTATTACCTTTTCTGTATGTAGGGGACTGGCACTTATGTGGTAGTCTGTGGGTAATTAGTTATATCCAAAGGCGTTGACTATGTACTTTTAGGCATTCAGCTTGACACCATGATATTGACACCAGGTATCCGCCTCAGTATGACCCTTCCAGATGGTGTCTGTAACAGCTGGGGAAGCAATTATGTTCCCTAGTTTGCAGTCATCTGCAAACCTTTTCGGCCAAAGCCCTCCTGTGCTTGTCTGTACATCAGAGAATTATATACCAAACATGAGGGGTCCTAGGACTGAGCCCTGGGGGACGCCACTTGTAAATGGTATACAGTCAGACCTAGGGTATGCAACTCCCACTGTGTGGGTTCTGTCCGTGAGCCACTTAGCAAACCATCACATGACGTAGGGGTTAATGTTCAGGCGGATGGGCATGTTGATGATGCCAGAAGGACGAATGGTTTTGAAAGCCTATGACAGATCTAGGTAGGCTGTGTTGACCTACTTACCCTCATCTAATGCCTTGGTAACTGTCTCTAAGAAGTCCACCAGGTTTGGGAGGCATGGTCTGCCCTTAACAATGCCAAACTGGGAGGGGTCAAAGGTTTGGAGGTACCCAA
This sequence comes from Protopterus annectens, assembly GCF_019279795.1. NCBI lineage: Eukaryota > Metazoa > Chordata > Ceratodontiformes > Protopteridae > Protopterus > Protopterus annectens. The sequence goes on from NW_025054744.1 coordinate 6,227, forward strand.
TGTCTCTGTGACTGAGATCCATGATGTGCTCCATAGGGTTGCAAAACAGGCTAGTCAGGCCTATAGGGCAATAGGTCCCATGGTCCATTGAGGTGCCACCTTTGTGGAGTGGGATAACTGTTGCTGTGGGCCATTCAGGGGGCACTATGCCTGATGTGAGGCTATTATTGAACATGGTGCATAGGTGGGGAGCCAGTACATTCTGAAGATCATGTAAAACACAGCCTGGGATGTTGTCCAGTCCCATGGATGCTGTGATATTGGCTTTAGAGTGTGCAGCTTTGAGAGGTGGGGGGGAGGTAGCACTGAACCTATCTGCCAGGATGTTGCCAATATCAGTTGGTTCTGTAATGTTCGTGCCTTTGTGCTGTAACTCAGAGCAGATCTGGATGTTGATATCAAGATATGTGACATAGATATAGAATGCTTTGTGGCTGTTGTTGGAATTAGTGGCTGTTTTGTATTCATAGCTAGATTTGGATAATCTTATAAGGGATGTCACCTTCTTACTGAGGCTGACCAGGGAGCTCCTCCATGCATGAGATTGTACTCTTGTTTGCAACAGTGTCTTCCTCCTGTAGTACAGTTTGTTTATGGCAGGGGATCCCCAGATTTGTTTCCTTAATTAGAAGTATAGCGTCTTGGTTCTGTTTGGGATAGCACAAGCCATGCATTCATGTAAGTGCTTATAGGGTGCATTTGTGTAGGATTCAGCAGTTGTAAATTGTCCATCTGCATGGTGTCATGGCTTCACCATCTGTCTTAAGAAGCATGAAGTTGGCTTTGTATGCAAATTATACTGTGGTTCCCTTAATGGGGGGGATGTGAATATCAATGGTGTTCAGCTCATGGTGGGATCAGACCAAAGAGGAGTTGACTTCCGTGGAGCACCGGTCACTCATGTTGGTAATGCCTAGGTCTAGGATATTGTTGCCTTTGGTGGGTGTGTGGATATGTTGATTGAGGGCATCGGTGTTTATGAATTCCAGAAAGCATTGAGCTAATGAGTTGGTACACAAGTAGTTTACCCAGATAATGGTGGGGAAGATTCAGTGAGACTATGTGATGAGTGTGATGTGATGCGAATGTTTACCTTCTCCACATGACTGTTAGGGTCCGGCTTGGAAGGAGAGAGCTTTACCTCCAGTTTGGCTAGATGAGTGCATCTCCCGCAGGTTGTAGTGTTGGGTGGTAGGTGGAGAGCTTTTGTTACATGAGGCAATGTGTACATTGGCTCAAGATGTCCAGATTCATCTGATAGACAGGTAAGAACACTGGCAGTTGACTCTTGGACATGCCTGAATATAGAACTACTTTCCCCTAGATAAGTGAGGAAAGTAAGTACAAGAGCTATGTTACTCCAAGCAAGTGAGAAAAGTATGTACAAAACCTGTTTACCTCTAGGTAATGAGGAAGATTAAGTGCTATAGTAATTATTAACTTACGTAGTGCTTGCAAGTTTTGAACAAGTGCTGAGCATGAATAAGCAATCCAGATAGGATCTTGGATAACATAAACGCATGCCCCCCCAACAGGTACACAAGCATATATCCATGTACACCACAGGGTCCCTGTACCCACAATTATGCAGGTACAAGCTGCACTCAGGCTGCATGGGACCTGTCCACATCACAGGTTGTATCATACACATATGGCAAAACAACATGTTCTCCAGATACACATCATGTAAAACATAGCTCCATGTCAGATTGTGTACACACTGAATGGTGCACAACAGCAGGTATCACAACCCACAAAGGGGTAAACACCACTGATAATGGGAAGTACTGCATTGCTACCCTGCTTAGTCTGGTCTGGAAGGCCATGAACCTTGATCAAATAATTGATGTCAGCAGTACAGATGTAGATGACAGTAAGGTTGATGTCACACTGCATATGATAACCTTGCCAGGTCATAGGACATCATCACCCATACTGTGTACCACCTACACTCGGTATAGTAGATGTACATTCCTATGTCACAGGAGTGTTTTGCAACGGGAGTGTTGGCAGAACCAACACTACAGAAGGTGTCTGAATAATACATGCTCATCACACCAGTGGCAGCTACAGTATGTCAGGGTTAATGAATTTTATTCCCCCTCATTGTAGTCCATATCTTACAAACAAACAGAATGCATCTGCCTATTGAATGACTATGACCTAGGAGCAATAGCCAACTCAAATGTTGTGGAAAAATACAGAAGGGATTTGTGGGTGAGGTGTGTGTGATATGGGCCCCAATCTGCAGCTACTTGCATTGTCACCCCTATGTTAATAACCCTGTACCCATGAACTACCACCTACAGGGTTTAAAGACACTTGTGTGAGGGATGCTGGGCAGTTGTCTTTCCTGTGATAGCTCGTCACCACACTGTCAGGTAGTCATATGTGGCAACCTAATAATGACAGGGTGCCATCCATGAATTAGGATCATTGTCCAGCCATACACAACACTCAAGTGACCCATATCAGATCCATATTTCCTTTTTAAGGGTTTTCCATTTCA
>NW_025054745.1:0-8618 GCF_019279795.1 Protopterus annectens
TTTTTTCGGGCTCCCAAAACCATACTCAGAGTTGGGAAAACTTTCCTAACCAAGACCTGTAAATGGGTTAAGGGCAGTGCTGGGTCGTTTTAATTACTTCTCAGAATTCCAGGCCAAAAAAAAGGGGATCTGCTTTTGCTTGCTAAAATTAGGTGAAACATAACCCCCAAATATGCAAATTTTCAAGGGGAGTTAAAACCAGCATTAAAGCCTTATTAAATAATGTTAAAAATGATTACCATTCTTGGAAAAAGGAATCCCTGAACTTATATAAATAAAGTCCCCTACATAACTCAGAGTGAGAGTTTTGGGGAAACGGAAGTTGCTGTAGCCTAAACTTTGACCACCATGTGTCTACTGTGGTAAGGAAAGCATTCTACATTGCTCACTTCATTAGCAAGGGTATTGCCTCAAGAGTGAAAGGGTCCCTGTACTGCCCCTCATCTGGCCAATAATTGAGAACAATGCCCCCTTTGGTATGTACCTTACCAGGCACCTGCAGAAACTTGAGAGACCTAAAAATTCTAACCAAAAAAATTTCGGGTTTCCAGCCATGTCATACATTGACAGACTGAAGTCACTGTCACTATACTCAGTAGCATACGGGGACTTGTGCCTGGCCACAGAGCAATTTAAAACAAACCTAATGGAAATGCTGCACATCCAAGTCAAAGGGATCGGGGTTTGTCCAGGGCCTAAACCTTGCCTGTGACATAAATAGGACCTGCTGAAGGGACAGATATGTCTTCAGAGGTTCCCACTATCGGGAATAGGCCCCCAAATTCACATAAAACAGAGCCCTCTTGATCCTGTTTAAGTGTAGCCTGGATGGGAAACCATAAATTCCTTGCTGGGATTTCACCTTGACCCCCAAGATATGGACAGTCATATTAACTAAGATCTTGAGTTTGGGCTAGATCCTTTATTTTGGGGTTTCCTCTACTGTTACACGGGGTACACACAGCTAGCCCTATAAAGACCTTTATAAAGTTTTTTGGGCAGTTTAGTAACCACCTATGAACCTTCAAGTAACAAGAGTATTCTTCCCTTCAGTCATCTAAATTTTGAGAATAACATTTTTTCCCGACTGCATGCATTTCTTTCAGGACAACTGTTGCCATACCCCAAAATTTTGGTCTGAAGAGGTACTTAGGAGAAGAAAACCCAGCAGCAGGTGTCCTAGAGTAAAAAAATTTTTTTTTTTCCAATTCGAGTTGGAGTTCTTCCTGGATATACAAACAGAAGGAAACAAAGTCTCCCAACTCAAAATTGGGCAACATACTGTATGTCTAGTAGGAGAATCAGCAAAAGGGGGAGGAAGAATAACTGGACATTTTACACTATATTCCTTTTAAGTGGCCTCAGTTCAAGAGGTGGAAAACACCAGTAGCAGTGTGGGTGCAACTTCATTCAGAGTATCAGTGAGCATACTGGAAACAGCACCGGAACCAGCGTAGGTACAAATTCAGTCACAGTATCAGTGTATGTACTGGAAACACCAGTACCAGTGTGGGTACAAATTCACTCAAGGTATCAGTGAACATATGAAAATAACAGGTAATAAACACCCTTAGTACAGATAATAAGGTGGCTTACAAAAGGGTACTACATCACTTTAGAGACACTAGGAAGGTGCAAGGCTGGCCAGTTGCATGTCTCATAGCAGTAAAACAATGGTAACATCCTGCTACTGTTAGAGACTGATTCAAAAAAGTTGAAGGCAGCATTACACTTGGCAAGCTATCAGCTGGCTGCACAAAGCCATGGGGGAGGCAGTGCGAGCCTTATGGGACAAACTCCAAAATGTATGTCATCAGTAATACAACAGATTGTTGTTCTTCATGTTTCACTGTTGCAGTCATCACCTGTGGGTTATTCTCTGCTGTGGAAGCCCTCGACCAGTCAGAATACCAGAGCCAATGTTTTACTGTGTCAACTGCTGTCGTTTGTTGACTGACATCAGTGTTATAAAGGAGGGCAACTGATGCCATTACATCAGTCTTTCTTGCCATGGAGCCCGTAGCAGAAGCAGTTCGCATGTGTGATGGTCGGTCACTACCAGAGTTGAAAACGACTAAAGCTAAGTACCCCATTGGAGATCGTTTTTCTTGCACTAACCGATGTCCAAAAAAGTTAATTTTCTCAGCTGTGGAAAGCAAATACCACACCAAGCTTTCCATTCCTACTGCATCACTTGTTTAGGCCCAGACCGGCGATCCTCTGATGCCAGTTCTGTGCCCTCTTTAACTCGAGAACCATTTGCAGTAGAGCACTTATCGTAGCCAGGTATTTCTGTAACTCTTCCTCACATTCTGAAATGGCGTTAGTCAGCCAACAATCCGTGGATATTCCCAAAAAATGTAAGGATAAAGAAGGGGACAGACCACACAAAGCTAAGCCTTCTGACGATACACACGTAAAGTAGATAGTCAGTTCTCCGAATTCAGTGAGGTGCTTTCACAGTCCCTGATGCCGATTTTATACGCCATGAGCCTCTACGAGACCCTTTTGGAGTCTGGTATGCCGCCAAGATCATCTTTGAAAGCAGCAGTTGTCTCTCGTTGGTTGGGTCTAGAGACACGACGAGCACCAGCTAAGGAGGTGTTTGCACACCGAATCTAGACAAAACAATGGATACTCTCAGGCCTAGGAGCAAAAGGCCTCCAGAAAAGTATCTCAGACACCATTTTACTCCTACTCCACCGCCTCAGTCTCAACTACTAAAAATGGTGGAAGTATCTCAACACTCTTATCAGGATAGTCTATTTTTCGTCCTAAAAGAAAGAGATTCTTCCCCTGAAATACTGACAGAACAAGACTCTGAGGGAATCAGATTACTCTGACTTTTGAGAGGAACAGCAACCTCTAACTGCTTATGAGTTCAGATGCAGAAGGAATATCCTTCTGATTTCCCCCTGAGGATCTTTCTTGGGGAAACTACACACTCTCAGGAGTATTTCTACTAGAAGCCCAGGACTATCTTCAGTCAAATAAAGACTAATAGAGTTCTAGACCTACCCCCTTTGAATATTGTGTCCTCCAATCTTAGGGTGGTGGATGATGTCTTCCACTAATCAACCTAACTCCTGATGCCTCCCCTGCCCCAGGAAACTTGACAGGTATTACAGAGTGCTGGATTCTCCACATGCCTGTACAGAAATCTCATGCAGACCCAAGGAGTCATTACTGGGACTCAAGGGGCCAAGGCTAGTTCTTCAAAAAATCTATTCCTTCTGACAAGGACTCCAGAGCTCTGGACAGATGGGGAAAATGGTGTGCACCTCCTGCAACTTTAGCTATCAGAGCACTCATTGTCAGTTCCACAAGTTAAATATCAACACACTTTGGAACTGTTAAACAAATGATTTCTGATTTTTCCTGACTGTGTCAATTCTAAAAGTTAGCGAATTTGCTGCACTCTAGTTCTCAGGTGGCTAAACACTCATTACACTGTGGATATGACACCCTAGAAGCCTCAAGCAGGGCAACAGTGGCAGGGTCAGTCATTAGGAAACATGCATGGTTGAAGGAACAGCCTTTTCCTGATCATGTCAAATCTACATTACTCGATGTACCCTTGGATAAGGACCACTTGTTTGGAGTAAAAGCAGAAGAGGTGCTTAAAAAGATGGAGGACAAAGAAAAATCTATGAGATTTCCTTCAGGTACAATCTTCTAGGTTCAGCCAGAATTTCCCCTCAAAACACTGTCCTTTCCTGCACAAAGCAGGCAGAGTTAAGGTAAACCACGCAGGGACAGATCAGCTAGACTTCAATCTCAGGGAGAACAGAGAACCAAACAGTGGACCACTTCCACTCTAAAAGTAGGGAGTTCTAAGCCATCTCTCTGCTGTAAGAAGTCACAGCGATGCCCTCTCTCCCCTCTGTCCCACTTCACCCACCAAAGGTTAGGAGGAAGGCTCTCCCTCTACAAAGTAAATTGGTTGTCTGTAACAAAGGATCAATAGGTCTTAAGAATAAATTTTCAGGGATACAAATTCTCCTTCAATGAACTCCCACCTTTAAGAGGGTACCCAGACCTACCTCCAAATCAGCAGGCAGAGGCACTGAAACAAGTTCAAGCACTCACGGCCTAAAGTGTAGTGGAACCTGGCCCCTTGGAACAAACAGGCAAAGGTTTTTATTCCAGACTATTCCTTGTTCCCAGAAAGGAGGGCACTTGGCACCCCATCCTGGATCTAACCACTCTGACACCTTTCTGGTGGTCCCAAAAATCAAAATGCTAACATTGCAACAGCTACTACCTATGCTGACAAAAAATGCTTTGCTAGTCACCCTAGACCTAAAAGTTGCCTATCTCCACATCCCAATAAGGGAATCCTGCAGGAAGTTACTTCACTTCAGGGCAGGCTCACAACACTTTCAGTTCTCTGTGCTACCCTCTGACTTGTCTACTGCTCCCAGGGTATTCACCAAATGTTTGGCTCCGGCCATTGCCTTTTGCAGACAGAACAATATCCAAATTTACCCTTATCTGGACTACTGCCTCTCCAAGCAGATTGCAAAGAGAAGCTCCTCAAGGACCTCCTCTTTGTCAAAACTCTCCTTACCTCCTTAGGGTACACCATCAACGAGAAGAAATCAAAGCAAATCCCTTCCAGGGAGATCACCTTTTTGGGAGCACTGTTGGACGCAGCATCCCAAATGGCCTTCCTATCCCCAGAAAAGCAGAGCTTCCTGCCACTCCACTTTACCCAACTGGCTTCCAGAAGTCACCTCACTGCAAGGAAGTTCCTGCAAGCTTTGGGATACATGGCAACTTGCATCCTTCTGATACCCCTTGCCAGGCTTCACATGAGAAAAATCCAGTGGTACCTAAAGAACCTTTGGTGCCAGCACTCTCATGCTCTAGACACCTCTCTCCCCATTATCCCCTGCATAAGGGCCAAGTTTCTCTTGTAGGCAGAGGCCTGTGTTTAGAACAAGGGTCTTCCCTTCACCTTTCATCCAACTGGGCAGATCATTATCACAGATGCCTCAAACATAGCTTGGGGCGCTCACCTAGACAGCAGGTGCACCCAAGGCACTTGGGACCTCAAGCACCTTCCTTTACACATCAACCAGAAGGAAATTATGACAGTGCAAAAGGCTGTGGCATCTTTAAAACCCCATCTCATGCCAGGAGTCCTCCTTATAAAAACAGACAACACCACAGTTATGTGGTATATCAACAAACATGGAGGGACCCAATCTTACCCTCTGTGCAGACTAGCCATGAACCTCTGACAGACAGCCGCCTACATGGGACTACACCTGATAGCCCAATACATACCAGGGATCAACAACACCCTGGCAGATCATCTAAGCAGAAACTTCTTAGACCCCCACGAAGCAGATCCACAAGAATTTTTTTCTACAAATCACTCAGGCCTGAGGGACCCCAGAGGTGGATCTTTTCACTTCTCACCACAACCATCGGCTGAAAAAGTCTTGTACCAGGGAGTACCACCACCTAATGTGGAAGGTGGATGCCCTGCCCTTTCCCTGGAACACACTCTTCCTTTACACATTCCCTCCTCTGCCTCTTATTCCAAAGGTACTGCTCAAAATAAGGGAAGAGGGACCAAAGGTTATCTCATTGCTCCAGATCAGCCTAGACAGCATGATCAGACCAGAATGCATTGTTACCCCTTGCTGCGCAACCTGACCCAACAGCCTCTCAGGCATCCTCCCCAGATCTGAGATCTCATGACTCAAGTGAGGTAGAATGGCAATCCAGATCTACATAATTTCTAAAACCATATCAGCTACACCCAAAGGACAGAAAGGACCCTGTTACAAAACAAGTCATAGATATAATTTGCAGAGAGGCCAGAATAGCCTTACCACCAGTGCAAATCTTGACCAGACAGTCTGGAAAAGATTCTGCTTGTGTGCCAATCCTCAAGGTGCCACCACTCCGCCAGCCTTCCATCCCTCTTGTCCTGGACTCACCCAGCAGAGCTACTAAATGGTGGGCTCTCCTTTCATCCATTAAAATTCACACCCCAGCCATTTCAGCTCATTTGACATTGAACAGCCCCTCGTTCTCCCATCCTTGATTAAGCAGTTCCTCAGAGGGCTTCTAATATAAGAACAGGCTTCCTAGAAGGCCACCCACTCCAGTCTGGGACCTGAAGCAGTTCCTGGAAAACTAACATTACCACCTTGAACTTGCTGCTCAGCAGAACCAAGCACCTCTCCTGGAAGACTGCTTTCCTCTTGGCTATCACCTCAGCCAGAAGGGTTTCAGAACTTCAGGCTCTGATGGCCACTAAGCCCTTCATCATCTTCCATGCAGACAGGGTCTCCCTTAGGACTAATCCCTCCTTTATGCCCAAGGTGGTGTCGAATGGGACCCTCAACCAGGCCATACATCTACCCACCTTCTTTCCTAACCCTCAAAACAAAGGGGAAAGAATTCTGCATTCACTATATTTGCACAGACAGCTAAGATACTACCTGGACAGAACCAAACCCATCAGCAAGACAGACCAACTTCTGGTCAGCTTCGCCCCAGTGGCAGAGGGGAAGCCCATTTCCAAACAATTTCCAAGTGGATATAACACTGTATCCATTTCTGCTACAGCTTGCATGGAAACCCCACTCCTAAGTCTATTCAAACTGATTCCATTAGGGCAGCCACTACTTCCACAGCATTCCTCAGAGGAGTCCCCACTAGGGACATCCTGGAAGCTGACACTCGGACTTCTGTCCACACTTTCACCAAGCGTTACCACCTATCTCTATTCTCCAAGGATAGGGCAGGGTTTGCCTCTGAAGTCCTGCAGGGCATGCTGTCCCATTCCTAGGTCTCTTACACATCCTACCACCCCTCTCTTCAGCTTTGGGAATCTTCCCACAGGTGATGACTGCAACAGTGAAACATGAAGAACATAGTACATTTGTGTACACTTACCATAAATGTAGATGTTGAAGTGTATTCACTGATGCAGTCCTAATTTCCCACCCTCCTTCCCCCTTCTACCTTCTCTTCTAGGGAGACATAAGTTCCTACTTGGGGCCTAGTAGCCACCAGGGCCTCATTACTTTCCTTTACTGGTGGCTCTTACAGGTTAGGTAAAAAAAAACTGAAGTAATGGCGTCAGCTGCCCTCCTTAATAGCAGTGATGACCTGACGTCAGTCAACAAGCGACCGCAGCAATGCAGAAAAACATTGATTCTGGTATTTGGGCCAGCTGAGGGCTACTACAGCAGGGATAACCCACAGGTGATGACTGCAACAGTGAATACACTCGAACATCTACATTTATGGAAAGTGTACACAACTGTACTTTTTTCATAGCCTGTTGTTTATCAGTCCTATGTGGAACATTTAGCTGGTCAGAATAAGAATATTCTAATGATAAATATAAGCAACCTATGACTGATCAGGAGGTGAAGAACCAGTGGCTGGCTCCAGCCTCAGGGGCCACAGAATGGAATGTAGTACAATGTCTGCAGCATTACCAAACATTGTGCCTACAACACAGAAGTCCACTCAAACAGTTTCATCATAGAGTGACACTTAAGAAGGAGCAGTTTTCTGCCATCAGAAGGGTACCCTGCTTACCCAGCTTCAGGGGAGGGCTGTATTGAAGAAAACAGTGGAGTGATGAAGCTTGGACCCCAAACATATACCCCATGCTCAGTTAGATTCCACAATCATTTAGCATAGTGGCCGCTTCTCATGTGCAGTGGGTAATGACATCATGGGAGAACATCAAGAAATTAGGAAGACGGAAGTCTAACGCTTATGAAAGAGAGATGAAAAATAAACTCTCCTACCACTCCTAACATTGTTGTCTTATTTGCAGAACCTGGGTGTTAACTGTAAGACACACATTTCACCTTCCAACAATACCTTTTGTTGACTGGAGTTTTCTGCATGTTTGATCACCTAGTACCTTGTTGGTGCTCGTCCATGTGAATGGAAACATCTGTCTTGTATATCACCTTCTGCAACATGGCTGACATTACCTGTGATGGATTCTGCTACAAAAGGTATAACATGTAAAATTTGTGTTAAAGCCCAAATTATGACATTTACACTGAGGCCACACAGTTTGCTGAGCTGTACACCCTTCCACAACCCTTACTGTTGCCTACTATTCATGGTGATAGTTATATCAAGGTTTTAAATGGCATTGTTGATATGTTTAGGTCTTGCTCTGTATGCCATTCTTCAGCAGACAGAGTGCTGTCCATCAGTAGGGTACACAGCCCCTTCCACCCTGCTTGACATCTTACAGATATGCAAAACACACACCACCATGAAAACCCACATCAAAGACTAATATTTTATAGACACAGAAACAGAACATGGCTGGCACAACAGATTTCTATCCCAAGGAATCCTATACATATTGAATAAACTTCCTATGCATGTCAAGCAATACTACACATTGTCTGTATTCAGTAATATTCTGAATGAATAGCCTGGAAATCATAAATCCTCTTTTGGGTATACAGTATGGTGCTTCCTGACCATGCAGCTTAACTCCCTCAACAGCTCGCTCATCGGCTATGCTTATCAATGGTCTTTGAACTGCACAGTTTATTCTATACAAAATGCTGCATATAGAAATATCAGACAAAAAGTACAGTTGTATACACTTA
>NW_025054746.1:0-14522 GCF_019279795.1 Protopterus annectens
CTTTGCTGATCTTTTCTTTCATCACTGATGATTCACGTCTTTCTTCTCCTTTTTGCGTGTATTATTTAACAATAGATGCTACTCTCTTCTGGGATTATTCAGTCTAACTGCTCTGCATCTGGCAGAGGAATAGGTGGAAGCCATCATTTTGCTTTATTGATAGTACATTGGTCAGGCTATCTAAAACACTGTGTTTTAAACTTATTTACAAAATGCACACACAACTAGCATTACTAGGTAAGGAAAGAATTTTCTCTATCCCAGAATATAACTTCATGCACTGTCCTTGTCACTTACTAGCATTTAGCAGGGGAAAGGTCTCTCAGGTACCATGATCAGTGTCAGAGGCGGAGAAAATGTACTATGCTATTGCACTTTTAAGAGTTTGATTATAATCCTGACTAAAACCGTGGCACACACACAGTTGGCATTCTCTGCAAATGAATACATTACCTGTCACCAGAAACATACATTCCTGTATATGGTGTTTCTGTTAACTGAAGATATTTAGCTAAAAGCCTCACAAGAAGCAGCTTCAATATGAGAAGGGGGAATTTATTACTTTGCGTTTAAAATTTTAGCAGTTTGGAAGATTTCATACTTCATTATATCATTTTATAATAATTAATAACTGCAATGGACAGTAATGCATTGTTGGTAATGAATGTCTAAAGGAAAGTGTGAAAAATATGGAACGCTTCACGAATTTGCGTGTCATCCTTGCGCAGGGGCCATGCTAATCTTCTCTGTATCGTTCCAATTTTAGTATATGTGCTGCCAAAGCAAGCACAATTGATTTTCTGGTTTACCATGTACTTATTTGACCAACATCCTATGTATTTCATACTCGTAGTGACTTTATGATGACGTTTCAAAATATAAATCTTATATTGTGCAGCAAATGCCAAATATATCTCTTTCTCTTTTAGGTGGTTGACTTGTACTTTTCAGAAAATTCCTACAAGGTTCTTCTACACTGAATTATGGGTTCTGCATTTGTCCCAGCCATTATGCAAATGAGTTGATGTCATAACTATTGTTAAGTGTTCCCTGTATTGTTAGCCATTTAACAAAGAGTATTCAGTGCAGCGAACAACTAAGTTCTGCTAAGGATTCTAGTTAAAGCCAGGGAATAAATGGTGCAAGTTGCTTTGCTTATCTTTTCTTAAATGACTGCTAATTTACATCTTTCTTCCTACTTTGGCATGTATTGTTGAACAACAGCTGCTAGTCTTTTCTGGGGTTGGTCAGGCTACCCGCCGTGCATCTGGCACAGGAATGGGTGGAAGCCATCCTTTTGCTTTCTTGATAGCACAGCGGTCAGGCAATCTAACTATATTGTGGTTTCAATTTATTTCAAAACAAACACTCAACCAGCAGAGCTAGGTAATGAAATAATTGTCTCTATCCCACAATGTAATTTCATACCCTGTCCTTGTGACTTGCCAGCATTTAGCAAAGAAAAGGCCACTAAGGTACAAGATCTACTCTCAGAAGAGGAGAAAATGTACTTTGCTATTGCACATTTTCTAGTCCAAAGATAATCTTGACTAAATGTGGAATTTGCACAGTTGGAATTCTTTGCAGATGTATGCACTATCTGTCAGCAGAAACATACCTTCCTGAGTATGGCGTTTCGCCATCCAAGGACATTTAGCTAAAGATCCTCACAAGCAGCTGTTCCATATGAGAAGTGGAAATTTATTACTTTCTTTGTGAAATTTTAACAGTTTGGTGGAAGTTGTACTACATTATCACATTTTATAATATTTAAAAAAACAATGGATCAGTAATGTCTTGTTGGCAATAAAAGTGTAATGGGAAAGGTGAAAAATATGGAATGCTAAATGAATTTGCATATCTCATTGTGAAGAGGCTATGCTAATCTTCCCTGTATCGTTCCAATTTTAGTATATGTGCTGTCAAAGCAAGCAAGATTATTTTTACTGGTTTGCCATCTATTTACATGACCTATATCTTCCATCTTTCATACTTGTAGTGAGTTTCTGATACTAAGCTGTTTCAAAATATAAATCTTGCATTGTGAAACAAATATCAACTACACCCGTTTCTCTTTTAGGAGGTCGAGTTGCACTTTTAACAAAATTCTTACAAGCTTCTTCTACACTGAATTATGGGTTCTGCATCTGGCCCTGCTGTCATGCAAATGAGCTGATGTCATTACAATTAGGTTTTCACTGCATTGTTAGGTATTCAACAGTCTGTATTCATTGCAGTGAACAACTAAGGTCTGCAGACGATCCTAGTTAAATCCGGGAATGAATGACGCAAATCGCTTTGCTGTTCTTTTCTTTCATCACTGGTGATTCCGTCTTTCTTCTCCTTTTTGCGTGTATTATTTAACAATAGATGCTACTCTCTTCTGGGATTATTCAGTCTAACTGCTCTGCATCTGGCAGAGGAATAGGTGGAAGCCATCATTTTGCTTTATTGATAGTACATTGGTCAGGCTATCTAAAACACTGTGTTTTAAACTTATTTACAAAATGCACACACAACTAGCATTACTAGGTAAGGAAAGAATTTTCTCTATCCCAGAATATAACTTCATGCACTGTCCTTGTCACTTACTAGCATTTAGCAGGGGAAAGGTCTCTCAGGTACCATGATCAGTGTCAGAGGCGGAGAAAATGTACTATGCTATTGCACTTTTAAGAGTTTGATTATAATCCTGACTAAAATCGTGGCACACACACAGTTGGCATTCTCTGCAAATGAATACATTACCTGTCACCAGAAACATACATTCCTGTATATGGTGTTTCTGTTAACTGAAGATATTTAGCTAAAAGCCTCACAAGAAGCAGCTTCAATATGAGAAGGGGGAATTTATTACTTTGCGTTTAAAATTTTAGCAGTTTGGAAGATTTCATACTTCATTATATCATTTTATAATAATTAATAACTGCAATGGACAGTAATGCATTGTTGGTAATGAATGTCTAAAGGAAAGTGTGAAAAATATGGAACGCTTCACGAATTTGCGTGTCATCCTTGCGCAGGGGCCATGCTAATCTTCTCTGTATCGTTCCAATTTTAGTATATGTGCTGCCAAAGCAAGCACAATTGATTTTCTGGTTTACCATGTACTTATTTGATCAACATCCTATGTATTTCATACTCGCAGTGACTTTATGAAGACGTTTCAAAATATAAATCTTATATTGTGCAGCAAATGCCAAATATATCTCTTTCTCTTTTAGGTGGTTGACTTGTACTTTTCAGAAAATTCCTACAAGGTTCTTCTACACTGAATTATGGGTTCTGCATTTGTCCCAGCCATTATGCAAATGAGTTGATGTCATAACTATTGTTAAGTGTTCCCTGTATTGTTAGCCATTTAACAAAGAGTATTCAGTGCAGCGAACAACTAAGTTCTGCTAAGGATTCTAGTTAAAGCCAGGGAATAAATGGTGCAAGTTGCTTTGCTTATCTTTTCTTAAATGACTGCTAATTTACATCTTTCTTCCTACTTTGGCATGTATTGTTGAACAACAGCTGCTAGTCTTTTCTGGGGTTGGTCAGGCTACCGCCGTGCATCTGGCACAGGAATGGGTGGAAGCCATCCTTTTGCTTTCTTGATAGCACAGCGGTCAGGCAATCTAACTATATTGTGGTTTCAATTTATTTCAAAACAAACACTCAACCAGCAGAGCTAGGTAATGAAATAATTGTCTCTATCCCACAATGTAATTTCATACCCTGTCCTTGTGACTTGCCAGCATTTAGCAAAGAAAAGGCCACTAAGGTACAAGATCTACTCTCAGAAGAGGAGAAAATGTACTTTGCTATTGCACATTTTCTAGTCCAAAGATAATCTTGACTAAATGTGGAATACGCACAGTTGGAATTCTTTGCAGATGTATGCACTATCTGTCAGCAGAAACATACCTTCCTGAGTATGGCGTTTCTCCATCCAAAGTCATTTAGCTAAAAAGCCTCACAAGCAGCTGTTCCATATGAGAAGTGGAAATTTATTACTTTCTTTGTGAAATTTTAACAGTTTGGTGGAAGTTGTACTACATTATCACATTTTATAATATTTAAAAAAACAATGGATCAGTAATGTCTTGTTGGCAATAAAAGTGTAATGGGAAAGGTGAAAAATATGGAATGCTAAATGAATTTGCATATCTCATTGTGAAGAGGCTATGCTAATCTTCCCTGTATCGTATCAATTTTAGTATATGTGCTGTCAAAGCAAGCAAGATTATTTTACTGGTTAGCCATCTATTTACATGACCTATATCTTCCATCTTTCATACTTGTAGTGAGTTTCTGATACTAAGCTGTTTCAAAATATAAATCTTGCATTGTGAAACAAATATCAACTACACCCGTTTCTCTTTTAGGAGGTCGAGTTGCACTTTTAACAAAATTCTTACAAGCTTTTTCTACACTGAATTATGGGTTCTGCATCTGGCCCTGCTGTCATGCAAATGAGCTGATGTCATTACAATTAGGTTTTCACTGCATTGTTAGGTATTCAACAGTCTGTATTCATTGCAGTGAACAACTAAGGTCTGCAGACGATCCTAGTTAAATCCGGGAATGAATGGCGCAAATCGCTTTGCTGATCTTTTCTTTCATCACTGATGATTCACGTCTTTCTTCTCCTTTTTGCGTGTATTATTTAACAATAGATGCTACTCTCTTCTGGGATTATTCAGTCTAACTGCTCTGCATCTGGCAGAGGAATAGGTGGAAGCCATCATTTTGCTTTATTGATAGTACATTGGTCAGGCTATCTAAAACACTGTGTTTTAAACTTATTTACAAAATGCACACACAACTAGCATTACTAGGTAAGGAAAGAATTTTCTCTATCCCAGAATATAACTTCATGCACTGTCCTTGTCACTTACTAGCATTTAGCAGGGGTCTCTCAGGTACCATGATGAGTGTCAGAGGCGGAGAAAATGTACTATGCTATTGCACTTTTAAGAGTTTGATTATAATCCTGACTAAAACGTGGCACACACACAGTTGGCATTCTCTGCAAATGAATACATTACCTGTCACCAGAAACATACATTCCTGTATATGGTGTTTCTGTTAACTGAAGATATTTAGCTAAAAGCCTCACAAGAAGCAGCTTCAATATGAGAAGGGGGAATTTATTACTTTGCGTTTAAAATTTTAGCAGTTTGGAAGATTTCATACTTCATTATATCATTTTATAATAATTAATAACTGCAATGGACAGTAATGCATTGTTGGTAATGAATGTCTAAAGGAAAGTGTGAAAAATATGGGCAGCTTCACAATTTGCGTGTCATCCTTGCGCAGGGGCCATGCTAATCTTCTCTGTATCGTTCCAATTTTAGTATATGTGCTGCCAAAGCAAGCACAATTGATTTTCTGGTTTACCATGTACTTATTTGACCAACATCCTATGTATTTCATACTCGTAGTGACTTTATGATGACGTTTCAAAATATAAATCTTATATTGTGCAGCAAATGCCAAATATATCTCTTTCTCTTTTAGGTGGTTGACTTGTACTTTTCAGAAAATTCCTACAAGGTTCTTCTACACTGAATTATGGGTTCTGCATTTGTCCCAGCCATTATGCAAATGAGTTGATGTCATAACTATTGTTAAGTGTTCCCTGTATTGTTAGCCATTTAACAAAGAGTATTCAGTGCAGCGAACAACTAAGTTCTGCTAAGGATTCTAGTTAAAGCCAGGGAATAAATGGTGCAAGTTGCTTTGCTTATCTTTTCTTAAATGACTGCTAATTTACATCTTTCTTCCTACTTTGGCATGTATTGTTGAACAACAGCTGCTAGTCTTTTCTGGGGTTGGTCAGGCTACCCGCCGTGCATCTGGCACAGGAATGGGTGGAAGCCATCCTTTTGCTTTCTTGATAGCACAGCGGTCAGGCAATCTAACTATATTGTGGTTTCAATTTATTTCAAAAACAAACACTCAACCAGCAGAGCTAGGTAATGAAATAATTGTCTCTATCCCACAATGTAATTTCATACCCTGTCCTTGTGACTTGCCAGCATTTAGCAAAGAAAAGGCCACTAAGGTACAAGATCTACTCTCAGAAGAGGAGAAAATGTACTTTGCTATTGCACATTTTCTAGTCCAAAGATAATCTTGACTAAATGTGGAATACGCACAGTTGGAATTCTTTGCAGATGTATGCACTATCTGTCAGCAGAAACATACCTTCCTGAGTATGGCGTTTCTCCATCCAAAGTCATTTAGCTAAAAAGCCTCACAAGCAGCTGTTCCATATGAGAAGTGGAAATTTATTACTTTCTTTGTGAAATTTTAACAGTTTGGTGGAAGTTGTACTACATTATCACATTTTATAATATTTAAAAAAACAATGGATCAGTAATGTCTTGTTGGCAATAAAAGTGTAATGGGAAAGGTGAAAAATATGGAATGCTAAATGAATTTGCATATCTCATTGTGAAGAGGCTATGCTAATCTTCCCTGTATCGTTCCAATTTTAGTATATGTGCTGTCAAAGCAAGCAAGATTATTTTTACTGGTTTGCCATCTATTTACATGACCTATATCTTCCATCTTTCATACTTGTAGTGAGTTTCTGATACTAAGCTGTTTCAAAATATAAATCTTGCATTGTGAAACAAATATCAACTACACCCGTTTCTCTTTTAGGAGGTCGAGTTGCACTTTTAACAAAATTCTTACAAGCTTTTTCTACACTGAATTATGGGTTCTGCATCTGGCCCTGCTGTCATGCAAATGAGCTGATGTCATTACAATTAGGTTTTCACTGCATTGTTAGGTATTCAACAGTCTGTATTCATTGCAGTGAACAACTAAGGTCTGCAGACGATCCTAGTTAAATCCGGGAATGAATGACGCAAATCGCTTTGCTGATCTTTTATTTCATCACTGATGATTCACGTCTTTCTTCTCCTTTTTGCGTGTATTATTTAACAATAGATGCTACTCTCTTCTGGGATTATTCAGTCTAACTGCTCTGCATCTGGCAGAGGAATAGGTGGAAGCCATCATTTTGCTTTATTGATAGTACATTGGTCAGGCTATCTAAAACACTGTGTTTTAAACTTATTTACAAAATGCACACACAACTAGCATTACTAGGTAAGGAAAGAATTTTCTCTATCCCAGAATATAACTTCATGCACTGTCCTTGTCACTTACTAGCATTTAGCAGGGTCTCTCAGGTACCATGATCAGTGTCAGAGGCGGAGAAAATGTACTATGATATTGCACTTTTAAGAGTTTGATTATAATCCTGACTAAAAACGTGGCACACACACAGTTGGCATTCTCTGCAAATGAATACATTACCTGTCACCAGAAACATACATTCCTGTATATGGTGTTTCTGTTAACTGAAGATATTTAGCTAAAAGCCTCACAAGAAGCAGCTTCAATATGAGAAGGGGGAATTTATTACTTTGCGTTTAAAATTTTAGCAGTTTGGAAGATTTCATACTTCATTATATCATTTTATAATAATTAATAACTGCAATGGACAGTAATGCATTGTTGGTAATGAATGTCTAAAGGAAAGTGTGAAAAATATGGAGCAGCTTCACAATTTGCGTGTCATCCTTGCGCAGGGGCCATGCTAATCTTCTCTGTATCGTTCCAATTTTAGTATATGTGCTGCCAAAGCAAGCACAATTGATTTTCTGGTTTACCATGTACTTATTTGACCAACATCCTATGTATTTCATACTCGTAGTGACTTTATGATGACGTTTCAAAATATAAATCTTATATTGTGCAGCAAATGCCAAATATATCTCTTTCTCTTTTAGGTGGTTGACTTGTACTTTTCAGAAAATTCCTACAAGGTTCTTCTACACTGAATTATGGGTTCTGCATTTGTCCCAGCCATTATGCAAATGAGTTGATGTCATAACTATTGTTAAGTGTTCCCTGTATTGTTAGCCATTTAACAAAGAGTATTCAGTGCAGCGAACAACTAAGTTCTGCTAAGGATTCTAGTTAAAGCCAGGGAATAAATGGTGCAAGTTGCTTTGCTTATCTTTTCTTAAATGACTGCTAATTTACATCTTTCTTCCTACTTTGGCATGTATTGTTGAACAACAGCTGCTAGTCTTTTCTGGGGTTGGTCAGGCTACCCGCCGTGCATCTGGCACAGGAATGGGTGGAAGCCATCCTTTTGCTTTCTTGATAGCACAGCGGTCAGGCAATCTAACTATATTGTGGTTTCAATTTATTTCAAAAACAAACACTCAACCAGCAGAGCTAGGTAATGAAATAATTGTCTCTATCCCACAATGTAATTTCATACCCTGTCCTTGTGACTTGCCAGCATTTAGCAAAGAAAAGGCCACTAAGGTACAAGATCTACTCTCAGAAGAGGAGAAAATGTACTTTGCTATTGCACATTTTCTAGTCCAAAGATAATCTTGACTAAATGTGGAATCGCACAGTTGGAATTCTTTGCAGATGTATGCACTATCTGTCAGCAGAAACATACCTTCCTGAGTATGGCGTTTCTCCATCCAAAGTCATTTAGCTAAAAAGCCTCACAAGCAGCTGTTCCATATGAGAAGTGGAAATTTATTACTTTCTTTGTGAAATTTTAACAGTTTGGTGGAAGTTGTACTACATTATCACATTTTATAATATTTAAAAAAACAATGGATCAGTAATGTCTTGTTGGCAATAAAAGTGTAATGGGAAAGGTGAAAAATATGGAATGCTAAATGAATTTGCATATCTCATTGTGAAGAGGCTATGCTAATCTTCCCTGTATCGTTCATTTTTAGTATATGTGCTGTCAAAGCAAGCAAGATTATTTTTACTGGTTTGCCATCTATTTACATGACCTATATCTTCCATCTTTCATACTTGTAGTGAGTTTCTGATACTAAGCTGTTTCAAAATATAAATCTTGCATTGTGAAACAAATATCAACTACACCCGTTTCTCTTTTAGGAGGTCGAGTTGCACTTTTAACAAAATTCTTACAAGCTTTTTCTACACTGAATTATGGGTTCTGCATCTGGCCCTGCTGTCATGCAAATGAGCTGATGTCATTACAATTAGGTTTTCACTGCATTGTTAGGTATTCAACAGTCTGTATTCATTGCAGTGAACAACTAAGGTCTGCAGACGATCCTAGTTAAATCCGGGAATGAATGGCGCAAATCGCTTTGCTGATCTTTTCTTTCATCACTGATGATTCACGTCTTTCTTCTCCTTTTTGCGTGTATTATTTAACAATAGATGCTACTCTCTTCTGGGATTATTCAGTCTAACTGCTCTGCATCTGGCAGAGGAATAGGTGGAAACCATCATTTTGCTTTATTGATAGTACATTGGTCAGGCTATCTAAAACACTGTGTTTTAAACTTATTTACAAAATGCACACACAACTAGCATTACTAGGTAAGGAAAGAATTTTCTCTATCCCAGAATATAACTTCATGCACTGTCCTTGTCACTTACTAGCATTTAGCAGGGGAAAGGTCTCTCAGGTACCATGATCAGTGTCAGAGGCGGAGAAAATGTACTATGCTATTGCACTTTTAAGAGTTTGATTATAATCCTGACTAAAAGCGTGGCACACACACAGTTGGCATTCTCTGCAAATGAATACATTACCTGTCACCAGAAACATACATTCCTGTATATGGTGTTTCTGTTAACTGAAGATATTTAGCTAAAAGCCTCACAAGAAGCAGCTTCAATATGAGAAGGGGGAATTTATTACTTTGCGTTTAAAATTTTAGCAGTTTGGAAGATTTCATACTTCATTATATCATTTTATAATAATTAATAACTGCAATGGACAGTAATGCATTGTTGGTAATGAATGTCTAAAGGAAAGTGTGAAAAATATGGAACAGCTTCACGAATTTGCGTGTCATCCTTGCGCAGGGGCCATGCTAATCTTCTCTGTATCGTTCCAATTTTAGTATATGTGCTGCCAAAGCAAGCACAATTGATTTTCTGGTTTACCATGTACTTATTTGACCAACATCCTATGTATTTCATACTCGTAGTGACTTTATGATGACGTTTCAAAATATAAATCTTATATTGTGCAGCAAATGCCAAATATATCTCTTTCTCTTTTAGGTGGTTGACTTGTACTTTTCAGAAAATTCCTACAAGGTTCTTCTACACTGAATTATGGGTTCTGCATTTGTCCCAGCCATTATGCAAATGAGTTGATGTCATAACTATTGTTAAGTGTTCCCTGTATTGTTAGCCATTTAACAAAGAGTATTCAGTGCAGCGAACAACTAAGTTCTGCTAAGGATTCTAGTTAAAGCCAGGGAATAAATGGTGCAAGTTGCTTTGCTTATCTTTTCTTAAATGACTGCTAATTTACATCTTTCTTCCTACTTTGGCATGTATTGTTGAACAACAGCTGCTAGTCTTTTCTGGGGTTGGTCAGGCTACCATCGTGCATCTGGCACAGGAATGGGTGGAAGCCATCCTTTTGCTTTCTTGATAGCACAGCGGTCAGGCAATCTAACTATATTGTGGTTTCAATTTATTTCAAAACAAACACTCAACCAGCAGAGCTAGGTAATGAAATAATTGTCTCTATCCCACAATGTAATTTCATACCCTGTCCTTGTGACTTGCCAGCATTTAGCAAAGAAAAGGCCACTAAGGTAC
Organism: Protopterus annectens; assembly: GCF_019279795.1. NCBI lineage: Eukaryota > Metazoa > Chordata > Ceratodontiformes > Protopteridae > Protopterus > Protopterus annectens. The sequence goes on from NW_025054746.1 coordinate 10,648, forward strand.
AAGATCTACTCTCAGAAGAGGAGAAAATGTACTTTGCTATTGCACATTTTCTAGTCCAAAGATAATCTTGACTAAATGTGGAATACGCACAGTTGGAATTCTTTGCAGATGTATGCACTATCTGTCAGCAGAAACATACCTTCCTGAGTATGGCGTTTCTCCATCCAAAGTCATTTAGCTAAATGCCTCACAAGCAGCTGTTCCATATGAGAAGTGGAAATTTATTACTTTCTTTGTGAAATTTTAACAGTTTGGTGGAAGTTGTACTACATTATCACATTTTATAATATTTAAAAAAACAATGGATCAGTAATGTCTTGTTGGCAATAAAAGTGTAATGGGAAAGGTGAAAAATATGGAATGCTAAATGAATTTGCATATCTCATTGTGAAGAGGCTATGCTAATCTTCCCTGTATCGTTCAATTTTAGTATATGTGCTGTCAAAGCAAGCAAGATTATTTTACTGGTGAGCCATCTATTTACATGACCTATATCTTCCATCTTTCATACTTGTAGTGAGTTTCTGATACTAAGCTGTTTCAAAATATAAATCTTGCATTGTGAAACAAATATCAACTACACCCGTTTCTCTTTTAGGAGGTCGAGTTGCACTTTTAACAAAATTCTTACAAGCTTTTCTACACTGAATTATGGGTTCTGCATCTGGCCCTGCTGTCATGCAAATGAGCTGATGTCATTACAATTAGGTTTTCACTGCATTGTTAGGTATTCAACAGTCTGTATTCATTGCAGTGAACAACTAAGGTCTGCAGACGATCCTAGTTAAATCCGGGAATGAATGGCGCAAATGGCTTTGCTGATCTTTTCTTTCATCACTGATGATTCCGTCTTTCTTCTCCTTTTTGCGTGTATTATTTAACAATAGATGCTACTCTCTTCTGGGATTATTCAGTCTAACTGCTCTGCATCTGGCAGAGGAATAGGTGGAAACCATCATTTTGCTTTATTGATAGTACATTGGTCAGGCTATCTAAAACACTGTGTTTTAAACTTATTTACAAAATGCACACACAACTAGCATTACTAGGTAAGGAAAGAATTTTCTCTATCCCAGAATATAACTTCATGCACTGTCCTTGTCACTTACTAGCATTTAGCAGGGGAAAGGTCTCTCAGGTACCATGATCAGTGTCAGAGGCGGAGAAAATGTACTATGCTATTGCACTTTTAAGAGTTTGATTATAATCCTGACTAAAAATGTGGCACACACACAGTTGGCATTCTCTGCAAATGAATACATTACCTGTCACCAGAAACATACATTCCTGTATATGGTGTTTCTGTTAACTGAAGATATTTAGCTAAAAGCCTCACAAGAAGCAGCTTCAATATGAGAAGGGGGAATTTATTACTTTGCGTTTAAAATTTTAGCAGTTTGGAAGATTTCATACTTCATTATATCATTTTATAATAATTAATAACTGCAATGGACAGTAATGCATTGTTGGTAATGAATGTCTAAAGGAAAGTGTGAAAAATATGGAACGCTTCACGAATTTGCGTGTCATCCTTGCGCAGGGGCCATGCTAATCTTCTCTGTATCGTTCACATTTTAGTATATGTGCTGCCAAAGCAAGCACAATTGATTTTCTGGTTTACCATGTACTTATTTGACCAACATCCTATGTATTTCATACTCGTAGTGACTTTATGATGACGTTTCAAAATATAAATCTTATATTGTGCAGCAAATGCCAAATATATCTCTTTCTCTTTTAGGTGGTTGACTTGTACTTTTCAGAAAATTCCTACAAGGTTCTTCTACACTGAATTATGGGTTCTGCATTTGTCCCAGCCATTATGCAAATGAGTTGATGTCATAACTATTGTTAAGTGTTCCCTGTATTGTTAGCCATTTAACAAAGAGTATTCAGTGCAGCGAACAACTAAGTTCTGCTAAGGATTCTAGTTAAAGCCAGGGAATAAATGGTGCAAGTTGCTTTGCTTATCTTTTCTTAAATGACTGCTAATTTACATCTTTCTTCCTACTTTGGCATGTATTGTTGAACAACAGCTGCTAGTCTTTTCTGGGGTTGGTCAGGCTACACGCCGTGCATCTGGCACAGGAATGGGTGGAAGCCATCCTTTTGCTTTCTTGATAGCACAGCGGTCAGGCAATCTAACTATATTGTGGTTTCAATTTATTTCAAAAACAAACACTCAACCAGCAGAGCTAGGTAATGAAATAATTGTCTCTATCCCACAATGTAATTTCATACCCTGTCCTTGTGACTTGCCAGCATTTAGCAAAGAAAAGGCCACTAAGGTACAAGATCTACTCTCAGAAGAGGAGAAAATGTACTTTGCTATTGCACATTTTCTAGTCCAAAGATAATCTTGACTAAATGTGGAATCGCACAGTTGGAATTCTTTGCAGATGTATACACTATCTGTCAGCAGAAACATACCTTCCTGAGTATGGCGTTTCTCCATCCAAAGTCATTTAGCTAAAAGCCTCACAAGCAGCTGTTCCATATGAGAAGTGGAAATTTATTACTTTCTTTGTGAAATTTTAACAGTTTGGTGGAAGTTGTACTACATTATCACATTTTATAATATTTAAAAAAACAATGGATCAGTAATGTCTTGTTGGCAATAAAAGTGTAATGGGAAAGGTGAAAAATATGGAATGCTAAATGAATTTGCATATCTCATTGTGAAGAGGCTATGCTAATCTTCCCTGTATCGTTCCAATTTTAGTATATGTGCTGTCAAAGCAAGCAAGATTATCTTTACTGGTTCGCCATCTATTTACATGACCTATATCTTCCATCTTTCATACTTGTAGTGAGTTTCTGATACTAAGCTGTTTCAAAATATAAATCTTGCATTGTGAAACAAATATCAACTACACCCGTTTCTCTTTTAGGAGGTCGAGTTGCACTTTTAACAAAATTCTTACAAGCTTTTTCTACACTGAATTATGGGTTCTGCATCTGGCCCTGCTGTCATGCAAATGAGCTGATGTCATTACAATTAGGTTTTCACTGCATTGTTAGGTATTCAACAGTCTGTATTCATTGCAGTGAACAACTAAGGTCTGCAGGCGATCCTAGTTAAATCTGGGAATGAATGGCCTTAAATCGCTTTGCTGATCTTTTCTTTCATCACTGATGATTCCGTCTTTCTTCTCCTTTTTGCGTGTATTATTTAACAATAGATGCTACTCTCTTCTGGGATTATTCAGTCTAACTGCTCTGCATCTGGCAGAGGAATAGGTGGAAGCCATCATTTTGCTTTATTGATAGTACATTGGTCAGGCTATCTAAAACACTGTGTTTTAAACTTATTTACAAAATGCACACACAACTAGCATTACTAGGTAAGGAAAGAATTTTCTCTATCCCAGAATATAACTTCATGCACTGTCCTTGTCACTTACTAGCATTTAGCAGGGGAAAGGTCTCTCAGGTACCATGATCAGTGTCAGAGGCGGAGAAAATGTACTATGCTATTGCACTTTTAAGAGTTTGATTATAATCCTGACTAAAAGCGTGGCACACACACAGTTGGCATTCTCTGCAAATGAATACATTACCTGTCACCAGAAACATACATTCCTGTATATGGTGTTTCTGTTAACTGAAGATATTTAGCTAAAAGCCTCACAAGAAGCAGCTTCAATATGAGAAGGGGGAATTTATTACTTTGCGTTTAAAATTTTAGCAGTTTGGAAGATTTCATACTTCATTATATCATTTTATAATAATTAATAACTGCAATGGACAGTAATGCATTGTTGGTAATGAATGTCTAAAGGAAAGTGTGAAAAATATGGAACGCTTCACGAATTTGCGTGTCATCCTTGTGCAGGGCCATGCTAATCTTCTCTGTATCATTCCAAAAAAAATTT
>NW_025054747.1:0-8288 GCF_019279795.1 Protopterus annectens
GTTTTCCTTTTCCCAGTTTATTTAAAAGGGTAACAAGCATTTCAGAAAGTTATTTGCTTTTAAATTGCCTGTTAAATGCAAATGTTTCCTAATTTCCTTTATAAAGTATTTGTCCCTGGAAATATGCATTTATTTTTCTTCCCTTAAAATGTGTATTTTCCTTTCTAAGCGGTATGGGACCTTCGCCAAGAAAGTGATCTTAGCAACCATCGCAACAGGTTATATGCCGCAGCGAAAAGTCAGTTACCGCAGATGTTGTATAAGCTGTGCAAAACTCTGTATGACATATTTTCACTGAGATGGAAATTAAGTGGAAATTACTGTTTTTGTGAGTATTTTCATATATTCAATGGAGAGACTACAGATGCTCGCGGCTACACTTTTTGTACTGAATTATTTTTATCTTACTTACTTTTTCGCATTATGGCCAAATATATTTGTTTTGTAGAAGTGGAATGCACAACAACACATTCTCTCATATAGGTGTTCTTATATATTTTAACAATTTGTGATATTTCTTCTGCTCCCAAATATGCTGACTTCTTTATAAAAAAATAAAATTTCAAAATACTTTGTCCTTATGATCTAATCTTTTAGTTTAATTGCTTTCAGGTAGTCCGGTAAAAAGGTTCACATAAGAACGCTTCACTGAAGACAACTTTGGAAAAGCGGTGAACTTGTCTCCTCTTAGTTTACTCCACTCTGTTCAAGGGAAGTGCATGAGTATGCATCCTGTTCGACACCAGGATGTAATACCAGAGTGAAACAATGGGTGGGTTAATCCTATAATGTCATGTTCTATGTTTTGTTTCCTTTGCTACAGGAAGGAGTTGATTCCTACAGAATTTCTTAGCTGGCTTGTTAAGCCTTAAAGAAATCTTATGTTTACTTGGAGTGTGTAAGATTACTTTAAAGATATGTGCTTGCTTAGAATTTGAATTCTCCAAGATGTCTCTTCTGCATCTAGGTAGAGGGTGAGAGTAAGTATTCTGTAATAATTGGTGCCCTGATAGGGAGATTTTGATGACTTTGTCCATTTCCTTCTAGGACAGGAGCTCTTAAGCATAGGAATAGCATGAAATTTAACTGGTGATTAATAGGTCAATACTGTATACCTCGAAAACTGACTGTGCATTCTAAAATAATGCAGCAGATGCACCTGTACTTTAGAAGACGGCTGCAAATTACTTTCTCTTGAGAAGAGCTCTTGATGTAACTGATTACAAATGCTCATCAAAATCAATGTAGTAAAAAATAATTTCCCACTACTCTTCACGACGGAATTATCATATAGTGCTGGGTGGGTTTGTGTGTAAGTGAAGTGCGAAGAAGGTCTGACTTAAAAGTGGCCATGCCGTGATCTTACATTTCTTAGAGTGCCTGTAAACTGCTTCTGTTCCGTGGAGAAGGTACATACTGCTTCTTTTTACACCCTCAGAGACGATTGGCCACACCTCATTTTGAAAGTGCATAAAAGAGCACTGCTGTAGTGTATTGGTGTGGGTCGCGTGTTATTTGCACATAGTCCTCATCAGAAATTGGAACATCAGGACTCATTTAACTGAATCCACAAATGCCTTGGACAAAAAAACAATGAACATTTTAATTGAACATGTTATTTATACAGAAGTTTATATAAGGAAAATGTACATTAAAGATAATTGTGGGTACAAACCATACACCCTTCTTACTGTCTCTAACTCACACAACTGTAGCGCTAAGTTAAACAAAGTGTCACACTGTAAAAAGCACTGTGGCTACACCAACAGCACCACAGTCATGACAGCCAATATAGTTTTGGAACTGTGCTAAACAGCTCCACTAACTTTTGATTTGGTGATTCGGTGAAGTTAGCTAGAGTATACCAGATCATTGTGCATGTTTATGATGGTGCTGAAGTTAGGGTTGCCCAACCTATGGCCTTTTCTGGTTAGTGGTGAGCTGTATGATGTCATAGGACCATTTAATGATCTTTCTAGATTAAAGGCAGCGCACGGGCTGCCCTGTAACAGTCACTCATCCTTTTTCTCTCTTCCACTTTTGGCTTTTTGCTAGTAATGGCCTGAAGGCCAGTTTATTTTAAAAGCTGGAGGACATTTGTCCTGCCTCAGTCTCAGCCCTGCTTCTCCGGATGGGGGTTTTCTTTCCTTCCCCTGAAGGGGAAGCAGGGTTGACACTGAGGCCAAGGTCTGCGTCTCTAGGGTAGACCTTGACACTTTTTGACTCGTCATTTTAGACGATTTTGGTTAACTTTACCAGTACCTTCTAATTGGAGGTTCTGGTGATTTGTATGCATCTCTTCTCTACACTCTCTGCACTCACTTTCCCCTAAGCAGCCATCTTTTTGGGGTGGCCAACATGGAAATAAGGCAGATAATGCAATTGCTTGCATTGTACTAAACTGCCTAGAGGTAAAATCATTGTACCACCGATGTTAAGTCAAGTATAGACCTCAAGTTCATGAAATTAGTATTGTTTCAATGTTTGCTAGCCAAGTGCACTTTGCAGCACCTGCATTGTGCACAAGTAATGACTCCTGCAATTTGTATGGAGTTAGATAGTATGATTGTAAAAGTCATCTTTTAAAAAAGGCCCACATTGCTCTAGTAATACTAATTTTGAACTGTCTAGGTATCCTTCTCCACATTGTCCTCATTTCTGCCTGCATGGAAACCCTGAGGTAATTTCATGAGCTTTGTTGCTCTGTATGGTAGACACTGTAGTCACTGCATTATATAGGAATTTCAATGATCAATACTACTTTTGTCTTTTTAAGTAGCGGACTACTCTATCCGCTTTTCTATATTTTTTTAACTGTTGCACGTATGAGGTGATCCCATGTGATGTAAACTTCATTTTCTCCTAATGCTTTGTGGCTTATGTGAGCAGGTGTTCACTACTTCAATGTCTTTGCAACACTATTATACCTTTTCAGTATACAGTTTTTCACCCATTGGTTTATAAACCATCAACAAGATGCATGGCTGTTTCCAGTTCTGTTTTACAAAATCTGCATTTGTCTGTTTCTCCCACGTGTTCATTGGACTTGTAATCTTCTACCTTTCATCTTTTGGTTTTAAATTCACCTCTCCGTAATCATTCCTACATTCAATCCTGATTTACATGAGGTTGTTCAAGTGTATTTATGTACATGCATGTGTATTTATGCATTTCTTACCATCTCATCTGATCCTTCACCTTATATTCTTTTTTGGCACATTCAGCTGCTGCCTGATTTTTATCTAATTCTGGTTTGATTTCCATTCCCGCTTGACAGGGATATACTTCTGCTAAAGTAAGCAGAGAAGTCATCTTATTCTCCTCATGTTTCAAAACTTTCACTACATTTGGGTCTTGTGAGGTAAGCAGATATGTCCACTAATGCAAATCTATATAAGTAATACATTTTGAGGAGGGCCATACCTCCTTCAGAATGGGGAATATACTGCCTTGGTATGGACTGATTTAAATCATTTGAGCACAAAGCAGCCACCTTGTTTTCCTGTCCAACCTATCCAACACCTTTTGGGGCCAGTCAATCACTCCCCAACTGGAAGTTAGTAGAGGAAGAGCAAATTGACTTTGTTCCTAGGTGTAAGCATGTTTTATTGTTGATCCTTCATCCCTTCCCAAATATTCATACACTCCTTGCTCAAGTTCTGTCCCAGACTAATGTTTGGTTGGTGCTGCAGCTTTCCTGCTTTAAAGTTGCCTTTGCACATTTATGAAGACCAAATGACAATATTATCTGAAAGTTTTGACCACTTGCAGTTGTGCATCTTAGACAAGGACTCCTTTATCAGTGAATGAGATACTGTCAAATGCTATTTTGTGGTCTACCCATGCCATACATTCTTCCCCTTTCTACAGTTTGCCATTAATGGTTTATTTAACAACAGATTATCCTTCTCACTTAAGGATACCATGCAATTAATGTAAGCTCTTCTACATATTCAGCTAACACTGACTCAACTCTTTCCTCATGTCAGTAATTTCCCTTCCTGCTCATTGCTCCTCCTCATATTTTATTCCTCTGTCTATTTAGAGTATTCTAATATCAGAAACATACTTCTCAACCTCTAAGAGCAAGAACCCTGGACAAAGTCATAAATAGAAGTGGGACAAAGGCCCCCAAATAGTGACTAAATTAATATACTTACAAGCTTAGAAAATTGACAGAATAACAGGTTTGGCATTAGCATGGGTTTTCTACAGGAGTCTGAAACTCAAATGTCTTCTTATTAGAATATTTAATTTGCCAGAAAACCACAATTTATGAAAAATGAGACAAACATTGAATCTGTACAGTTCAGAGGTATGATTACAAATATGTATTTAAAATTTGAATATTATTAGTTGATTTGACATAAGCTATCCACTTTTGCAAAGTCTTGCTATTTGCTGTGCATAACATATTCTTGATTACAATTCCTAGTACTCTGTACTAGTAATCTGTAAATAGATTTGTCTAAATGTGTTTGATTCTGTTAGCTTTTCTCCCCTGGCCTCTGCTGAAAATGGGCCATTGCCTCAGACTTCCTTGCTCAGCAAAGGACAAGTAAATGGCTCTTATTTCCACTAATAATATTTCTAAGTTACAGGTTATGCTGATTGAATGTATGGAGGAAAAAAACATCACTCAGAGGTTACTACTGAAACCAGCCTGACCCAGACAGCAAGTCTGCCAGTGTTTTACTCCCTATACTTCAGTTAGTGTCTATAGACAGGTACATAGCAAAACTTTAACTGTCCATTAAAATAACCAGGACAATGCTTCTATTACCAAATGTTGAGAATGAAAGAAGGCAACAAAGCAATTAATATTTCTCTGGATTCACAACTGTAGTTCCTTTTGTTATAAGAAGCATGAGAAACCTATTTCTAACAGTGTGTTCCAAAGATGTCTCTACTTATGTGACATAAGAGATTTGTTCTGAGGATACTTGAAAATGCATAAAAATCTCTGCAAACAATTTCTGGGTCCATTTTTTAGGAAACAAAAATCAACAGCAGGCTCCTATATGACAATAAGTTGGTGAAAATCTTATTAAACATTTCCCAGTGTAAAAGTCTGTCTACCCAAAACTCTAAGTGTTTCATCTGTGGGAAATGCAGGAACCAACCCTCTTTGTCTTCTGCTTTATGGTCTGTTCACACAGAAATCTTTACCTCTAGTGTAGGTCTGGACAAAGTCAGAGGTTTAATATAGGATGCAGAGTGAAGCTGTCATAGAGTTTTCCAAAGACTGAGAAGTACTGAAGAGCAGGGTATTCATTCTATCAGCTTAAAGATCTAAAGCACCACCACCCTACCTCCAAATTTACCGTTTGTCTTTGTTTTGCCAAGTATAGCAGCATACTCCCACAGTGGTGAAACCCAGCGTCACCAATTGTATGATGTGGTACAGACAAGTCTGGAAGGAAAGAGTATAATTTCCTTGTATCAACATTATACTTGTGAAAAAATATCTGATGTGTGTGCTGAGGCATCTCATCCTCAGCACCTTAAACAGCTCATAATAAAACCGGTCCCAGTAAATGTCATTCTTGTTCAGCTGGCTTGTGACTTATTCTATGGGGAGTAGGTTTGAATTTTTTTGATGCATGTCAGTATGTGTTTAATGGATGGTATTAACAATCTCCATTCTCCCTGACCACAGCTCAGTGTTTGTCCCGTCTCTTCACTATATGCACTGTTCAGTTCAAAAAAGAGGCTGCAACCATACACCTGCCCATGTTTACCACCTCATGCTCTATCAGCCCTGTCCTTACAAGCATTGCTTGATGCCTTACCAGCAAGCTATCCTACTGATATTCTGCAATATATATTCTTTTCTGCTATTACTTTTGTGACCTTAACTCAAATCCCAAAATGTATATTTCACAACTGCAGTACTAGCAATTTCTAGTGTCCACTCTGAGTGTCCTTGATCCAGCATGCACCCATTTCAGACAACCCAGGTGTTCTGCACAGGAAAGAATGCATCAGAAAACCCGGTTCTCATGAATTACCCAATCGATGGTAGTCCACTGAATACAGAAGACATTATAAGAGATCTGGGAACACAGGTTGACAGTAACCTCTCTCTTGACCACCACATTGCCACTGTGGTCAGGAAGTCCTATCTGGCACATCTCATTACTAAGGGTTTTGCATGCATGCAGGAAGAAAGAGGGAATTGTCCCCCTCTACTCTTCCCTCATTAGGCCAGTCAGAGTACAATGCCCCATTTGGCATGTACCTCACTAAATACCCACAACAATTGGAGAGGCCACAAAAGTACCTCACAAAGAGGACCCTAGGCCTTAAACATTTATCCTACATGGACAGACTAAAAACTAAGATCGCCTACTTTGAGGCAATCTCTGCTTGAATTACAAAGCCATGTCAGACCCCGTTCTGTTAGAAATGCTACATCTAAAGTAATTCCAATCCCTCCACACCACATGCTCCAGAGACCTCAACCTCATGCTCCAGAGACCTCAACCTCATTACCACAATGAACAGAACATGCAAGAGGGACAGGTTCATCACCCAGAGGCTGCCCATGCTATTGAATAGAATACCATACATGTCAAGCAGAGCACCTCACTGGCCCTCCAAGAGAAATCTTAATGAGTGGATGGGAAATCGAAAATTCACCCCAGGGATCACTCCAGTGGCTTTACTCGACAGAAGGCACTGGGAACTAAGGCTGGGTGGCATGATTGTGGTAATCCTATGGGTGAGGCTTGTAAAGGTCTCCAGGCCATTAGCCCATGAACTTATGAATATTAATTGTAATGCATAATTGTCAAATATTTCAGAGGTTAATGGAGTTGTGCACAGTGCATGTATAGATAACAATAATGAATGGAAATATTTGAATGTGCACTGCAACAATTCTGTATAATTACAGATTCATAGTGTAACACCTAACACAACTGCCATGTGGCAGTACACAGCTATGGTTTATTTTAATATGGTGTAATACTTTATGTGTGACAAGTAATATACATGTCAAATGAAGGGATGTTAAAGGGAACATGACAAATGCCTGCTTTTTAACAGAAGATATGCTTACCAGTGGAAAAAAAAATGTCTACCTTCACTCTTACTAGCAGCCAGCTGGCCTTCTAAGCAGACTGGAGGGGTATTGTTGGTAGGGAGTCAGTGCAGAGAGCCTTCATTTTTATATACAGTAGTCTGTAAGGGAAGAGCTATTTGACTTTGTGCTGTGACACCAATTCCCAATAAGCCACATTGTAGGTGACAAAATACACCATGTTGACTGCTGTGCATGCTAGGGAGTTGAAACATAGCCTCCCTTGTTGCCTGCCAACCATCAGCCCCTATAACCAGACCTGATCTCATTCATTAGTCTGTTATGGAAGCACCCAGAACAGGAATAATGCAGTGTAGATAGTGAGCATGCAGACACACACTTGGACTTTCCTCACCCATATCCAGTGAGGCAGGCTATAAGAGTGTTAAGTTCTGATGTTTAGGTAAAAGTACATGTCACTGCAGGGACTTGGTGCCCTACCCTTGTGTGTGCAATGGCTAATGCCATTGAGCTGTTCAGTATAAAAAGTCTTGGCTAGACACTCCCAAAGAAAAGTGTCTGTTCACCATGCTTTTTCCTTAAAGTATTCTCTGCATCTTCACCTTGTTTCTATTGGAAATATCAGTCTTAGTCCTTCACACCAGCTCTACTTGTGGAACATAAGCCTCTAGTGAATGTGGTGTCAAACTGTATGGTGCATGGTTCAGTGGAGTGGAAAGGAGCACTGACATTTACAAAGTGATTTCCTGAACCATGTAAAAATTATTAGCATGAATGTCAGCAAAATTGAGGTGGGGCAGAGGTGCATCATGTAGAATTGCTGACTCAAGTTATCTGGGTATCAAACTACTGCTGTGGGCACATACCACTATATCATGTTTTATGTGCAAAAAAGGTTTCACTTTTACAAAGCATACAGAAATGCTGAGTTCAGCTAGTGAGACTGACCCTCATTTAAACACTTTATGGTCCCTCAAGCTCTGCTGCTACCTTTATGAACAGTACACTTCAGAATGTGATTGCAAGTTACTGACATGTTTATGTAGTTTTCTCCTGGTTTAATGTTGTGATTGATGGACCATGCATCTTCAGCAGTAGTTAAGCCAGTGAAGACTACAGATCATTATGATACTAATAACGTGTTTAAAAGCAATGGGACACTATGTGGTATCTCTGTAATGGAGTTTGTTTTGTGATTATTGGAGGGACTATATTGTTATCAATCTGTCATGCAGTAATCCAG
>NW_025054748.1:0-8219 GCF_019279795.1 Protopterus annectens
GTAAAAAGAAGTTTAGATGTGCTATAAAGTTAGTTAATACAGCAAAGAGACAGGATGTCTAGAGATAGAGGGTTTTTTATTGTCTGTTAACAGAAATAATTACAGGTTTCAAATGTAAAGGTGTTTGGCTGTTTTCCAGCTTCCAGTTCCAGTCAAACTTCTGAACAAGTAAGTATTTTTGACACAGAGGTGACAAAGAATGATGTAATCTGAGATAACCCAGCAGAAATGTTTGATAGTAATTTAAGAACTATCTCAGAGAGTGAGTCTGGCCATTTTGTATTTGTCTTTGGACCTAGAAACATTCACCAAACACTTCTGCCTGCATGTTGCTCTGTAAGTAAGACTTAGATTACAGTGATTTCTCTTAGAGATAGATAGGAGCTTAGTAAGATTAGTTTAGATTTTTTCTGTATTTATGTGAGACCTTTCTGCAATGTTGTTTTGAAATATTTCCTCTGATTCTGACCTCTGTTGTCACTGTGTTGAGTTATTGCATACTGTCTTGTTCTTTTATTATTTATTATTAAATATATTTAAATCTTTCAGTTCTGGATAGTTTGTTTAGAGATATTTAAGCCCTTAGAGTACTTGTATACGTATCTGGTGACACTGTACGGGCCACTCTTAAATAGTCTTGTTGTAGGTCACATTTACCATTTAGATAATGGTAACATTGTAGAACAAGTAGAACTGGTCACCCTTTGCGAATGGCCTTATAGTACCTGATAAGTAAGGGTGGTTGGTGGCATTGATTATTACCTTATAGTGTGGGCAGAAGGGGGCATAGATAGTGAACCTGTGCCAGCCTTCCCCAGGAGTGTCTGTGTGTTTGTATATCAATCAAATCTCAAAGTGTGCATGTGTTTCAGCTACTTGGGCAAGGACATGAAGCAATGGTTAAACAGAGAGGGTCAGGAGGTTTTGGCTTGATCACTTGGCTGAGATCTTAACTCTATATTACAATTTATTGTGTGTGTACTTGTCATCTTCCCAATGTGCATGTCCCTCACTGGTGTTAGTGGTGAGGATTGAGGCTTCTTGATTACTAGGCCAGTGCAGGGGTGTCACCAAGGCCTTAACAATGGTAAAGCACTAAACAACCCCTGAGCAAAGGTCTGACACTCACTTCGTGGATCCCAAGGAACTGAAGAAATGTGATTAGTTTTCTGTTTCTTTTATAAGAGGACACCCATCCTAGAAACCTGAGAAGGTCCAGACTCAGGATGACAGTCCACATCTGTAGTAGGAACCTTTTTTTCTAAAGAGAAACCATGGAACCCCTTTAGACCCTTGGAAACAGTCAACCATGGTTCCCCCCTGAATGCCCAAAATGGACGCCTGCAAAGCCACATTGGATGTGCTGCCAGCCAGATCCTCATTGGCCTCCAACCCAGATGTAGTAGAGGAATCTGCCAAAACAACTGGGTAAGCCTATAGGTTCATAATAACCTCGGGAGAAACTTCTGACAGAGGCTGGACAGCAGAAGATTCCGGTCTTACCTTGCACATCTTCTTCTTCCCTGATGGCTGACTCTTGGGGCAGGAAGTTCCATCCATGGTGTCTTTAGCAAGAAGCTTAAGATGGTGGTTCTCAAGATACAATTAAAGGGAAGAAAGCCTAGTATGAAGAGTTTTAGGGACAAATGCCTGACAAATTGAACAAGACATATGGTCATGAGCAGCACCTAGGGAAAAAAGACACTTGTTGTGGCAGTCTTCATGGGGAATCAGTCTCCCACACTGGCATTTATCCTTCCTGGGTGGCATTAACCCCAAACAGCACAAAACAGTAAAAAAAGAACAAAAAACCCAACAGGGTACTTATCTGCAATGGTGGGGACTTCAGTAAACAGGAGTAATCACCGGAAAGCCAATAAACAGATAAACGGATAAAACAGATGGAGGAAACAGAACGATGGTTAAAAATAGTGTTCGGACTGGCGGCAAAGAAGTTCTGAGGATGGTACGCCTGAATATCACCTTTATACCCTATGCTAAGAAAGGGGTGTGCAGGTGATGTTCACAGTATATAAAGTAATGGTAGACTTTGGTAAACTGGCCAGACATTGGGCTTCATAAGTTCATAGGTAGGTACAAGGCTATCTTCCCTATGGCCTATACAAGCCTAGTCAAAAAGGTACCCTGGCTTTTGCCACCCAAAAAAATTATTTTCCGGTGTCCCTGTTGAACAGAGTCATTTCAGGGAACCCCATTTGTAATGAATATAATGCAAGGACATCTTTCTTATGATCTACAGATCAGAATGGGAATACCTGCCAGTTGTCCAGGTGTCCTGTAAAACTAGAATAGCATTTCCACCCAGTTATTTTTCTTGCACACCAGTCTGTTTTGACACTGAGATGTTGTAGTGACTGACATGTTCTTAGTTTAATGAAATGTGCAGTTATTTTTCTCTCTGTAGTCCTTGTACAATGTTTATTTATTTTATTTAATACCCACTGATCTTTTGAGCAGTAACGCTAGTATTGCTGTTTAACTTTTTAAGCTCCCTATTCATACCTCTCAAACTCTGAGTGAAAGAAATCTGCCCAAAGTCTAAAACAACGGGGGGGGGGTGAAAACATAGCATCAGAATTTAAATATTGCTCTTATAAACTTAGAAGGCTGCTAGAATAACAGATTTTGTGTTAGCATGCATTTTCTGAATGTATAACATCTGAAACTCAAATGTGCATCATTATTTGGTGACTTCAGTTCTCAGTGATTTGCCAGAAAACCAAAAATGTTATGAGGAAAAGAAAAATGTACGGCAAAAATGTGGACATTCTGCAAAATTGTGGACAGCTGAGAGGTATAGCCCTATTAATATGTTAACCGAGTCCTTGTACTTATGTTTTGACATTGTTTCAGTTATGGTTTTACAAATTTACCCCATATCTTGTAGTTACCCCCCACCTCCACCACATACGAATGCATGCCACCACCGTGAAGGAGGTTAGACACATAAAGGTCATGCAGACTGCTGACACACTCACAACAAACACAATTCTCTTGGCCGACAGGCTTTATTTCATAATAACTCTTGCCATAGGTTGTCTGTTTGACAAGCTTCTGCACTACATCATGATGTAAAGTTTCACACAAGTCCGTTTACACTGTTAACATTATATTTAGCAGCCTGTACTTAACAATGCAAAAATATGAGAATTTTCGTTAGTATGGGTGAACATAAAGATGATTTCGGGGACAGAATGCGTTAATGTGTTGAGAATAAAAGGATCCAGAAACCATTGTCAATGAATTAGGGACACATTCCCAAAGACTTTATAGGATCATAGGAGGTTACCAGGCTATTGGCCATAGGGATCTTAAAAGCATAGTCAAGTTCCAACCCTTTTTTCTAGACAAAGTTTCAAGCACAGCTAAATCAACACGTAATACCTCTATCCAGGAGAGACGCAGGGGAGATGCCTGGGGTGAATTTATGGTTTCCTATCCAATCATCTAAATATACTTAAATAGGGTCAACATAGGGCTCCACTTTAACTAAATTGGAAGTTTGCTCCAGAGGGAAGGTAATCTTTGGGAAACAAATCTGTCTCTCCAGCAAGTCCTGTTGATGTTACATTCTAGGTTAAGGTCCATAGAGCGAGTGCATCGAGTATCATTTGACTTATGGATGTGCAGCATTTCCATTAAAGCAGGATCTGAGATTGCTTTAAGCACAGATCTCCTCTGAGTAGTCCATACAACACAGAGTATAGGGACAGCAATTTCATTCTGTCAACATATGACGACTAAAGGGTCTCTAGTCTTCAAGTCCTGAGGTCTCTCCAATTGCTGCAAGTGCCTGGTAAGGTTCATACCTGAGGGAGTTATTGTATTTCCACCCCCTTGCTCTTTTTGACAATACTATTAACTCTGATTGCCTGCCTGTAAGATGAGAAGTAACCCTCAGATCCTCTCATTATTTCAGTAAAGATTCCAGTCAGCCTCCTTTCATAGTCTCCCCTGTCTTAACACCTTATGAAAGATTTACCAAATTTGAAGAGCAAAACCCAAAGTAAAGCTCTATTGTTTCCTTTGATGGGCATCCTATATCAGTATTGCTGCCTCTCTGTTATAATGACTGCAAGTCTTCTGGGATCAATTTGCAAATGGCAGACCAGTAGTATTTGCCTTGTATAGCTTTCTCTCCAGCCTTGTTCTGGCTGAGTATCTCCTTGCACCGACTCATCATGCACTTCCTGTCTCTACATGGGATTTCATTGGATGATCTGGTGTCATTCGATATGCCAGAGGGATACTGTAGGTAAACCACCTATAGGTGTGTGTGTGTGTGTGTGTGTGTGTGTGTGTGTGTGTGTGTGTGTGTGTGTGTGTGTGTGTGTGTATGTGTGTGTGCAACCTACCACAGACTCATATCTTACCCAAAGCTGCTCCTCTGCCCTGTGCACACCCTCAGTGTTAGGGATAACATCCAACACCCCTGTTACCCTGAGCTGGGTGAAAGCAGATATTAAGAAGAATTAAGCCACTATTTTTACAATCCATGTTAGAGTTAACTGGAGTAAGGTTGTATTTTAAGACATTAGAATATTCTGCTCTATTGCTGTTCTTGGTTGAGAAAGAAGATGTACCACAGCTTTGTATAATCAGCGTGTAAATGGCCACTAATAGATGTTATCTTTTAAAAGTATTATTATGTGAGTTTTCATTTACGTGAAGAGTCCAGCAGAATGCCTTAAGCATTTAAAGTTAAAACCAGACACACCTAACTTTGTTCTCCTGTGGAAGCAAAACCAATTTCTAACTTACTATTTCAAGTTACTGACAGGTACTTTAAGTATACCAGCCTTAGGCAGTTTAATCCAGTAATTAAAAAAATACAGATTATTAATTAATGATTTTAATATTAAATCAGTGAGTTTTTACTATAGTCAGTCTAGTACTTCTTGCTGGTAGCAGAGGAAGGATTCTAGCCTAATTGTTTTGTACTGAATTACCACTTCAGCAAGTTCATCCAAACTTATCCTAATCAAACGGAACTCAAGCAGTTGTAGTCAACCCTGGACCCCAGAGTCACCCCTGTCATTATATCGGGAAGGCCACTCTCAAAGTCTGTAGAAGTCAGCCCGACTAGGTATTTCGTACAGTGTAAGAAATGTATGATGTTGCCCCACAGTCATCTATTACTCAAACAGTATAACACAGTGTGTGCAACAGGATGTACAATAATATCGCTTGAAGGAAAAAAAATCTCACACTAACAGCAAAACCTGACGCACCGTGTACAGACCCACCAGCCACCACATACACCATATGCAGCATTCTAAAGAGCGGTGGCCATTGGAAGGGGGTCTGCTTGGCTGACATCTTAAGGGCAGGGAGGCCTACTAAACAGACATTTACAGAGGAAAAAAAACACACATGAAGGCAATCAATCTGGTTAAAAACGGAAGAGAAGAACAAACCGCGCTTCCTCCTTTTATTGTAAAGTACATGATCACATGACCTCTCTTGACCTCTCTACACCGACATTAGTGTAAGAGCACACATACACCAAACCCCGAAGGCTATAAGCCAACACTCTATCCTTGCTCTTACTTGTATACAAAACACATTTTAAGAATATGTATTTTGATAACTTTTCTTTACATCCCAAACAATGCACATGAACCTCAATCTTCAATTTCGTAGCAGGTTTGTAAATATATCTGCAACCATGTCTGTTGTCAAGTAATATTCAATGCTTCATCATTAGGGTGCTGATTTAACAAAAATGATACAATGAATGTTTACATCTCTTCTGTCGTATGCACTCGGTTCTTCGACAAAGCGACAAGGTTCTTGATTGTCCTCAGATATTGCCATTGGTAACATACTTGTCGGCTCCATCCATTCCATTCTAACAGCCAGTAATAAGGTACAGACCTCCCACATATCTTCGCCAAGGCATGTACTGGCCTCACATGGAGATAAAGCCACAGTTTGTTGTTTCCTTTGATTTCCATGAAATAATAGGCCTGTCTCTGTTAAGGCTAAACACACCCTGTTGTACTCACTGTCATTTGATCTGTTGCCCAATCTGCATCACTATATGCTACAAACTGGTTTATCTCACCTTTCTTGTACCAGCTCCCCTGCCCAATGTACCTTTAAGTATCTTAACATGTTTGGCTATTGTCAAATGAGATCCACTTGGCTGTGACAAATATTGTGCCGAAGCTTACTTACAATCCAGCTAAGATCAGGTCTTTATGCGATTTCATAAAACATATATCAAACTACCAAGCTCACAATATTTTCTTCAACGTGATTCACCATTCAAAGGTTGGTTTTTAATTCAGAAGAGGTACTTCTTACTTGCCACCTAGACATACCGGTTTCTAAGACTTTTGTGATGTACCCTTCATCTTTTTCCACCGCAAACGTTCTGGGTAAAGTCAATGCCTAGAAAATGCCTTAGCTTTCCCAGATCTTTCATTTTAAATTTATCTTTCAGCATTTCTTTTACATCGTTCAGTGATTCATCATCACTAGCTGCAATAATGACATCATCAACCCATATAATTAGGACCGCTTTCTCATTTTCAGCCTGTCTAGTGTACACACAGTGGTCTGCCGGGTTTTGGACAAAACTGTTTTCACAAAGATAATCGTGCAACATTTTGTTCCAGTTACATCCTGATTGTTTTAATCTGTACAATGACATTCAGTTTTCAAACCAATTTTTCATCATTATTTGATTTCTTTTCAAAGCCTTCAGGTTGCTTCATACACACCTCACAATCAATAGGAACATGTAAATAGGCCGTTTGTACATCCATCTGGTGCAACTCTAAATCATACTGAGCTGCCATCTGCATTAGACTTCGTACAGATGTCATACTTGCAGTTGGTGCAAATGTTTCTTTGTAGTCTTTACCAGCAACATAACTGTAGCCTTTAGCCACATATCGTGCTTTGTAAGTCTCAGTATTATCTGCATTGTCTTGTACAGTGAAAACCCACCTACCCCCCACTGCATTTGTATCTTCTGGCAGTGTGGTGAGTGTGAATGTGTTGTTTTCCTTTAAAGACTTAAGTTCCTCCTTCATAGCTTTGACCCACTTCTCCGAGTTAGACAAAGTCATTGCCTCTTTAAAGTTCTGTGGTGTGTTGCATATTAGCCGGTAACAATAGTCAACATTAGCTGTCACATAATTGTCGTTTCAACGTTACACTCATAGTATGCAGGTGGTTTTCTCTCTCTTTTGGAGTAGTGTGTATTCTGCCTTTCCTCTTCCTGTCTTATTTTTGTGTCTTCATCATCTATTGTAGATTCAGTGTGATTTACTTGTATTTCTTTTGTGATTTGACTGTCAGCTTTTGATTCTGACTTAACATGCATACTTCTTCTGATACTAAAATCTTCAGCCATCATTTCTGGGTCTGTCTGAATCTGGTGTTCTGCTACATTCTTAGTAATGAACTTGACTAACCTATTATGTTTAAGGACCATTCTGGTGTCTGGATAATAGACCAGATATGATGGGCTGTTTTTATCATATCCAACAAAAATCTCCTTATCACATCTTGGGTCTAACTTCTTTTTATCTTGTCTGTATGCATAGCACACTGATCCAGATTCTTTCATCCGTGAAAGATCAGGTTTCGTTCTTGTTAGCAAGAAGAATGGGGTCTGTCCCACACGCATGTTATAACATCTATTGTGAATAAAAACAGCAGTCATTACTGCATATGTCCACAATTCTTTAGGTAGGTCACTCTCTATCAACATACACCTTGCCATTTCAACAGTGTTCTCCAGTTTCTTTCTGCTGTCCCATTCTGATGGGGGGAGTAAGGTGCTGATGTTTCATGTCTTATAGGATTTTTACTCAGTAGTGACTGAAAATCTTTTGACATGAACTCAGTGCCATTATCTGATCTGATGCACTTTATCCTCCCATAAGGGGCGCAATCTGCACTGAACTTTTCTTAGTCGTTTGACTGTGTCACTCTTGGCTTTCAGAAAGTAACAAATATTACACCTGAGTAGTCATCAATAAATGCTAAAGTGTCTTAAATCCATCTTTTGCTACTGGCTCAATTGACAGCTCAAATCAGTATGGACTAGCCAAGCAAGTCTGCATCTGGATCTCATACAAGTTTCCCTGCATCGGTTTCACATCAGGTGCTTTCTAATTTTATCTTTAATTTAATTCTGATCTTCATTACAGTGACAAACCATTGGTCGCGCTTTGTAATGG
>NW_025054749.1:0-8511 GCF_019279795.1 Protopterus annectens
ATATATATATTTTTTTTTTAAAAAAAATATGTGAGTAGATATAAAGAAAGAGGCAGACGGAGAGATATTGCAGTCATTGCAATCTTCCCAAGCATGGTGCATTGATGATCATAGTCTGGCTTGCCATAGAAAACACTGGATAAAAGGCAACTGTGAATATTATCATAAATTACCTTTAACATGGTGTAATGTAAATGTTATGTGTCAATCTTCAGAATAGGAACAGCAGGGTTTGTTTTCATCAGTTTAATGCCACAGTAGCAGTGCCAGCTTCACTGGGGCTATGGATGTTCTTCCATGTACAAAAGAAGACTGTGACATTCTACTTCTGAGAACAGTTTACTCCAGGTCAAGTGTTTGATGTGATGTGTCACCTAAGGCCCACTACCTGGGGAGGGGGGCCCACTTGCTATGGAGCTGCCACAAAAACTTACATTTCTTCTTTGAGGATGCACACAGAGTGTGTCCACAGTAATGTTTGTACATGCATCGTTAGTATGATGCAAGCATGTTTAAACTAAAATGGAGGAGTTCAGGATTTTTAACAAATGACAAGCATAGATTTGGAGTTATCATTTCAGACAAACATGGAGAATGGTTCGCTTGTGAAATAATAGGTTAGTGGAATAAATTGTGCGTGTATGTGTAAAATTTCCTAGTTAGGAGTAGCAGGTTGGTTAACTTAGTCAGGCTGAAACCCTGTACCTTTAGTATAGGACCCTAGAGCTTGAATCCTCTACACCATCTGCCAAACTGTCATCAGCAAGTACATTTCAACAACTTTTTAGTTTCAGTGCATTTTCAAAACATGTTTAGTTCCAGTATATTTTCAAATAATGTTGTGCTTCTGTGAATTTTCAAAGAATGTTGATTTCTGTGTATTTTTAAAGAATGTTGAGTTTCTGTGCATTTTCAAGGAATGTTGAGTTTCAGGGGAAGAGCTGCTTGTTGTTGCTCATGCTAATTCTGTTTTCAATGTACAAATGTTTTGTTTGGCAAATGATCTTCATCAGTGTTTGCGCCATAAATTTTAAAAGCAGTGTTAATAGCACAGCAGGTAGCATATTTTCCTTTTGTGCAGAAGGCTGTGGGTTTTACTCCCACACGATGTAGGTGGAGGGCTGATATTGCAGTGCCTTCTTTAAGGGGGGGTGAGGGTGCTGCACTCATGAGTATGTCCTTTTTTGGACAAGATGTCTTGAAAGTATAAACCTGCTGCTGGTTTGAAAGCTATTCCCCGTTGCAATATTGCCAGCTTAACATTTTTTAAATGTAACATGGGCAGTTTATTCTTCAAGGGCAGCAAGTAGTGAATTTGTACATGAAACACTGAAATGTAAAGTTGTTTTCCAGTAGTAGTTTTATTCAGATGACTTTTACTTCTGCAGAGATTGTGTATATTGACTGACATTGATGGATTGTATTGACAGAAGTTTGAGTGGCCTTTTGCGGATGAAATGTTCTGTAATGGGTAGTTTTGTCTTTTCTGGTTCATATATTTAGTTTCATTGCTTACTGGAAAAATGTTCAAACCTACAAATTTATAACACACTCAACAAATGGTGCTAAATTATACAAGGAATATAATTTAGTACAATCAGGATGGTGCATCAAAGAGCACATGCACATATGCATGGTCCAAAAAATCTGTGTAAGGGACTTATTGTTTGAAAACAGCCCAAAGGTAAACTTAATCTGCCACTGGCAATGCATTTTCTTTGAACGTAGGTTTCTATGTCATTTCAATGAATGGGAGTTTCAAGGGCAGAGAAGGTTACTGTTCATGGTAAGTCTATTTTCATTGTAAAATTGTGTTGTTTTGTTTAACAAATGGCTATCAGTGTTTATGTTATAACATTTGAGAAATAGCCAGGTTATGGGACACTGGAATACGTGGGGGGGAGGGGCTGCCAGTGGGGTGGGGGGATGTGGGGGTGCCTGATCCATTACCCTGCCTAGCACGACAGTTGATCATGATCCAGCTCTGCATAGGGATTAGGGTTAGTAAGACAATGGAAATGAGAATGATGGTCAGAAAGGAAGTGGGATGTATGCATGGTGGCATGTCTGCTGGATTTAACATTAGTGACCTAACGAAAGAGAGCGCTTATGTGTTAAAGAGTAGGGGAAAAGAAGTGGCAGTGAGATACCAGTGGAGTGGATGGAAGCTGCTTTCACAGAAGCGCTACTCATGCCAGCAGACAATACTCTAAGAAGGAGAGGATTAGGAAGTATAATGTGTTAGTGAACAAGGGTGTACTGCTTAGGACGGGTAATAGAATGATAGGAAATCATTCAGAGATACCAGATAAATGCCAGGGAGAAGCCCCATCGTAGCTCAGAAGGAATATTGTGCTCAGAAATCCATTGTAAAAGTATAGCTTAATGAATGTATTTTTAAACTCAGACAGACAGATGTATATTGCAGACAGAGTTGATAGGAAGGTTTGTAATCAGACATTATAAAGAAGTTATAAAACGATGCACAAAATCAATTAAAAATAAAAACAACAAAAATTATTCATATTATGTCTGTAAAGCAATATTATCCCAGAGCAATGAGTCCAGTTAATAAAATGGAGGAATTGCAGGCTATGATGCCTTACTGGGGGGGGGGGGGGGCTGCTGCTATCACAAAAACACAGAAAAGTGAGAAAAAGGGGAGGGACATGAAGCAGCAAGACTTTAGGTTGCTCAGATGGAGTATAAACAAGTCAACCACTACAATACAATAAATGTAAAGTCACATAGGTGAACGGTCACCCCGGGAAGAGATAAGGGAGTAGGTACAGTCGGTACCTGGGATAAATGTAGAGGAAGAAGAAGAAAGCAGGTGAACTGACAAAGAATATCAGTGCAGACACATCAATGGAGGAGACTCAGAGACTGAAAGAGAAAATAAAGGAGTTAGCTAAAAAGAAATAATTTAGAGTCATGGTGGAACTATATCTGCCAGAGGCATGACTGAGAAGTATTGAGCTCTATTGTGGAGAGGCAGTGAGAGCTGATTAGGGTCCTGAACCACAAAAGGCTCAGCCAGCTGGGATGATTGGTAGTAAAGACAATAATTCTGGATGTGGTCCAAACAAAGGTCAATGGCATTAGGTGTATCTATGTAAAGGTACTATTAACTTTCAAGATCACAGTGCTCTGAAGTTCAGAGTGAGAGATAGGTATGAATACAAGGCCAATATGATAATGTGGGACTGTAGGCAATTTAATTATAATAAGCTGGAGAAAGAGGGTCATTGGGGTAAACTGTGAGCATAAACATCCTATATGAATGGATGAGAGCTGTGGGAGTCTGGGCTACAGACAAAGGTTTGAAGATATTAAGGCCAACATGGCTACACAGTAAGGTTAGTTTTGCAACTGAGGCAAGTACAAAGCATACAAAAGGAAAAAGGTGGAAGGGTGCAGTACAAGAAGGCAAGCAGAAAAACAACAGAGGAAGGGAGGACAGCAAGGCACATATCAAAAGTGGCAGAAAGTGTGAAGATGGGGAGAATATTTTTATTTAGGTATCCAATGGAAAGAGGACAGAGATATGCCTGGCCATGCTGAGCAATGATAGAATGACATAATTTAAGATTTGTTAAAAGAAAATGCATTGAAGGAGAGCTTTGCTTCAGATTTTAAAATGGAAAGTGAAAAGGAGCTATGTTGAAAGAGGGGAAGGTCAAGGTAATAAGACCTTTGGACGTACACTACAGCAGGAGGTTTGTGAGAGTAAACTGTCCTTCATAAGGGAATATAAATCATCGTAACCTGTTGGGCTGCCATATATTATTAATAAGAACCTGGTCAAAGGGTAACAAATCTCTTGATGGAAATTTGCAAGAGATCTGTTGCCAATGCAGATATTCATGAGCACAGCTAAACATCAAGTGTAATAAAATTAGGGAAACTACTGAAGTTATAAGACAATCCTGATCTAGTTTTATGTCTGCTTTACAGAAAAGGGTGATAGAACAATACCAGTAGGCATGGTTTATGTGGACTTCACCAAAGTCTTGGACTCAGTACTGCACAGGCTGCTGATAGGAAACATGGAAAGGTTAAGGGTCAGATGAAGATTGAAAATGTGGATTGATGCATGATTGAATCATTAAATGCAGAGGGTTGTGATACGAACAATGTGTAGAATAAAGAACTTGATGAGGATATTGATATCTCTCTGAGGTCCATTACTCTTCACTGTGCTTGTCTCAGATGTGACTGTGGAAACAGATTATTGGATTTGCCTCTTGAATGAAGTACAGTAGAGGAAGACAGGGAAAGAGACTAAAAGAGCTAGAAAGGCTGAAATGTTGGGCAGAAAACTGATAGTTAACACTCATTGTAAACAAAAGCAAAGTACTACACAAAGGCCAGAGCAACCTTGATGTGAAATATCAGATGAGTCAAGTGGAACTGAATGCAAGAGTGCAGCAAAGAATCTGGGATATCAATCAAAGCTATAATAGATTGACAGGAGAGTAGCAAGAGAGCAACAGCAGCAGCAGCTTGCAGAATGCTGTGCCGTATCAGCTGGAAGACATACTTCCGAGGCAAATAAGTATTGCACCTGTTATAGCCAGCTCTGGTTAATCCACATTGTGAGTACTGTCTGTGGTTTCAGCAGCCATTCAAGGAAATGAATATGAAACTTTGGCAAAGAGTCCAGAAAAAGGGTGCACAGGTGGAAGGAAAAAACAATATGTCCAGAGATCGGAGGATCTACACCTCTTCTCACTAACTAATCTGAGATGCTTCAGGCACAGCTAATATTGGGTAAGGCAGTGATTCAGGTCATAGTCTGCTATAGGTCCCCAATCATGTCCCAAGCCTCTACATTCCTAAGAACCCTGGAGAATATTAGGGTCCAACCTAACACTCTCATACTGGGTGACTTCAACTACTCCTCCACTAACTGGGAAAACTACTCATGTACCAATACACTTGCCCAACATTTCTTGGAATTCATAAATTCAAATGACCTGGACCAGCTCGTTCTGATCCCCACTAGAGGTAGTAACATCCTTGGCTTGGTTATTACTAACATGGGCAACTGTTGCTCTACACCAATAGTCATCTCCTTCCTGGTTAGATCCAACCACAAACTAATCACCTTTGAAATCCACATCCCTTCCACCCCCTCCACAAAGGTAACTACCATAAAAAACTTCTCCAAAGCTAACTTTGGGCTCCTAAAAACAGAGGTTGCTAATTTCACAGCACCCATGCAAATGGAGATCAGTTGCATGACCGCCGAGTCATACACCAATGCACTGTACGAACACGTACACAAATGCATGGATCTCGCCACACCCAACAGAACCAAGACGCTCTCCTCCAAAAAAAGGAATCCAATCTTGTGGCCCCCTGTCATAAACAAACTCTACAACAGAAGGAGGAAACTGATGTGGAATAAGGTGAAGTCCCAAAACTGGAAAAACTACCTTATCAGCCTCAACAAAAAGTTGAGATCACTCATCAAATCCTCTAAAGCTAGCTATGAAAATGGAATTGCAGCAGATAGTAAAGACAACCACAATGCCTTCTATAGTTATGTAAAGAATCTCCACGGCAATACCCAGATTTGCTCTGAGTTACTGCACAATGGTACCTCCTATACCAAGCCAACAGATATTGCCAATATACTGGCTGACAGATTCAGTGCCAACTTTACCCCTCTCCCCCAAAGGGACCAGTCACAATACCAGTAGATGGCCACACACCAAGTATTGCTACTACACAGGTTGAAACAGCACTGTCCAAGGCCAAGAATACAGCTTCTATGGAACCTGACAATATCCCTGGCTGTGTTCTACATGAACTACAGTGTGAACTGGCACCTCACCTGTGTACCCTATTCAATCACAGCCTCACCTCAGACTTTGCCCCTACCAAATGGCGAACTGCTACAGTCATCCCTCTCCACAAAGGAGGAGCAACTACAGACCCTGGAAACTATTGCCACATTAGCCTGATGAGTCTCATATACAAAGCTATGGAACTCATCATCATGGACCTAATAAACAAGAATATAGGGAATCTCCTAACTTTGGATCCCACACAGTTTGGTTTTGTGAAGGGTAGATCATGTCTGCTCAACTTGGTTGACTTCTTTGAGTCAGTCACCAGAGCTGTGGATGAAGCCAAGGTGGTTCATACAGCCTACCTTGATCTGGCCAAGGCCTTTGATACCATTCCTCGCTCAGGAATCATAGAAAAACACATTAAGCTAGGCATCAACCCCTGTATCTCTAAGTGGGTTGCAAACTGGCTCACAGGGAGAACCCACAGTGTGAAAGTAGCTGACTCCAAGTCAGACTGCTGACCAGTCACAAGTGGAGTCCCACAGTGTTCGGTCCTGGGTCCTTTCCTGTTTGGTATCTACTTCTCTGAAGTCCAGGCGAACACAAAGGGATTCTGGCTGACAAAATTTACAGATGAGTGCAAGTTGGGAGCTATTATTAACTCAATGAGTGAAGTTGATATCCTACAGAAAGGCCTCACTGAGACCAATCACTGGAGTCAGAACCATTGCCTTAAGCTCAATGCCAAAAATGTGTTGTCATCCCCTTTGGCAAAAAAACAGTTCCCATGAATTACCACATTGATGGTAGTCCACTGAACACAGTAGGCATTATAAGAGATCTGGGAACACAGGTTAACAGCAACCTCTTTTTTGACCACCACATTGCCACTGTGGTCAGAAAGTCCTTCTTTGTGTCACATCTCATTACTAAGGGTTTTGCATCCAGGAAGAAAGAGGTCATTGTCTCCCTCTAATCTTCCCTCATTAGTCCAATCATTGAGTACAATGCCCCATTTGGCATGTCCCTCACTAAACACCTGCAACAACTGGAGAGGCCACAAAAGTACCTCACAAAGAGGATCCTAGGCCTTAAACATTTGTCCTATGTGTAAAACCACAACAGGCACCCAAAGAGGCAGAAGGTAGTAAAAGACACGAGCCTGTAGGTGTAAGCAGCAGCAGGTTTAATCACATCTGTCTGCGATCCAAATCAGCTTCCTGATTGCATGCAGGAGTGGAAATGCAATCTTTCCTGTGGGTAGACCTCATAGGGTGGATATCAAAAGAATTGTCTTTACCTCGCTGAGAGATACCAGTCATAAGCAAAATCAATTGGGTAAGCTGCCCTTCCACACGAGACAGGTGCAAATCCAGGTCAGTACCTTGAACTGCTTCCCCATCCTGGAAGCTAGCCTCTGCCTCAGACACCTCCATGTAACAAGTAATCCAAAAACTCCAAGGAAAGGGTGCCACAGAACCAAGAACCAGTAAAACCACAACAGGCACCCAAAGAGGCAGAAGGTAGTAAAAAACACGAGTCTGTAGGTGTAAGCAGCAGCAGGTTTAATCACATCTGTCTGTGATCCAAATTGGCTTCCGGATTGCATGCAGGAGTGGAAATGCAATCCTTCCTGTGGGTAGACCTCATAGGGTGGATATCAAAATAATTGTCTTTACCTCACTGAGAGATACCAGTCATAAGCAAAATCAATTGGGTAAGCTGCCCTTCCACATGAGACAGGCGCGAATCCAGGTCATGTCTGTGAACTGCTTCCCATCCTGGAAGCTAGCCTCTGCCTCAGACACCTCCATGTAACAAGTAATCCAAAACTCCAAGGGGCAGGTGCTTACAGAACCAAGAACCTGTAAAACCACAACAGGCACCCAAAGAGGCAGAAGGTAGTAAAAAACACCCTATGAGGTCTACCCACAGGAAGGATTGCATTTCCACTCCTGCATGCAATCAGGAAGCCGATTTGGATCACAGACAGAAGTGATTAAACCTGCTGCTGCTTACACCTACAGGCTCGTATTTTTTACTACCTTCTGCCTCTTTGGGTGCCTGCTGTGGTTTTACTGGTTCTTGGTTCTGTGGCCTGGAGTTTTTAATTACTGGCCACCATGGAGGTGTCTGAGGGCTCGAAGGCCTTTCAGCTTCGGATTCAAACGATGACTGCTGGGAATACTCACCTTTTCAAATGGCCAAGTGGGACATTTTTTGGTACAAAGCGTCCAGATTTACAGGCCGAACACACATATCCTCGGTCAAGTACAAGAAGGATATAACTTAACTTTTTTGCCTAAATAAAAGCTTATTCCTGTAGCATTTTAGTTGCTTATTCTGTTTCTTATAACATTTAGGTATTTTAGATACAGAATAACTGTTTTATGCAACTATTACATAAAATATAGGAAATAATTTTGTCCTAAAATCTTAGGACATTTGCCATTTTTACAATTTTTTGTCAGGACACAACTGCCCAAAGAGGGACTGTCCCTCACAAAGTGGGACAGGTGGTAACCCTAACTGACCTGGATTTGTGCCTGTCATGTGTGGAAGGGCAGCTTACCCAATTGATTTCGCTTATGACTGGTATCTCTCAGCGAGGTAAAGACAATTCATTTGATATCCACCCTATGAGGTCTACCCATAGGAAGGATTGCATTTCCACTCCTGCATGCAATCAGGAAGGAAATTGCCCCCCCCT
>NW_025054750.1:0-8455 GCF_019279795.1 Protopterus annectens
GTTTGTCCTACTCCCCTTTCCCTTAAAGACAGGTTTAATAAGTGCATGTCTCCAATCTTGAGGAATCTCCCATATTTATATGACCTAGTGAATAATAGATGTAATGGCAGTGTAAGTTCTTGCTTAAGTGTTCTCAGGTCATTGTTACTTATTCCGTATTCTCCCTGTACTTTGCTTGGATCCAGTTTGCACAGTTCTTTTTCAATATAATCTAATTTGATTCCAGTATCCTGGGTTACCTGGATGTCACTAGGACAACTTGCCACCCCTTTTGTGGAGCCAAACTGTTTTGCATAAGATTTTGTAAATATATCTATAATCTGTTGTGTCTGAGAATAAATTTTAGAATCTGCACACAGTTTATCAGTTTGTGTATCTTTACTCATTCCACATCTTATGTATCTATAAAAAAGATTTCCTATTATCCTCAATATCTTTATATCAATTTTCTTCAAATTTTTCTTGATCTTGTCTAAAACTATGCTTAATCTGTTTGTTCAGCTAGTTTATTTCAGTTTTCAAAGTTGTAGTTCGACCCCTCTTCCATTTCTTATATTTTTTGTCTCTCACCTTAATCAGGTATCTTGTTCTTATGGAAATATACCCCCTTGATGTTGCATGCCTAGATCCTGATGTTAAATGTTTTTTTTTTTACTTTTTGTACTTAGTTTCTCTTTCAAAACTTCCCACATTCCATCTGCAGTTTTTTCCACTGAACACCTCACTCCAGTTAGTTTTATATAGTAACTGTTTTGTTTTCCTATAATCTGTAATTAATCTTCTGTGCATTGGCTTAGATTTCAGTTTGGCAAAATTATCTAGCAACAAATTTATGTTTATGACCCCATGATCACTGCACACCAATGGTGGTAAAACATGACTTGAAGTTACAGTAAATTGTTTGGGAACACAAACAATATCTAGTATATTCCGTCCCCTGGTAGCTTTTTTTACAATCTGAAGCATTTGTTGTTCCTGAATATACTCTGTGAATAATTTCTTTAATAACGTTGTTGAATCAATATTATTCCAGTTTATTTCTGGTAAATTTAAGTCCCCAGCTAATATTATTCTTCCCTCTTGTGTTTCATGTAAGAAATGTATGAATTCCTCTAGGTCATCTGCACTTGACTTTGGTGGTCATTACACTCCAACAATTGTTATATGTTCCAGGGTTGTTTTTATTGTCACAGTTACACATTCTATAGTATTGGTGCTATCACTGAACATGCAATAATCACAAGTCTCATAGCTGTCTTCAATCCCTATCATAACACCTCCACCTGATTTTTTGTTAGAATGTCTGTTACAGTAAAAAACATTTATACCCTGACAGAACTGGTTTCCAGTCATTGTTCTTTAAACTTATTTCACAAACTATAACAACATTAATCTTGTGGGAACATAGCAAATTTTCTAATAAAAAAAACTTTATTATTAATGCTCCTAGCATTTTCAACCATCAGAGATGCATCAAATGTTGCTATCTGTGAACTGTTACATTTTTGACCTGGCAAAAATCCTGGCTAGTGTTTGTCAAATATTGCAAAATATCTGCTGCAAAAATTCTCTTCCCTGATCTAGACAAATGCACACCACCCTGTCTGAACACATGTGTGCCCAAAAGAAGGTTTGGATGCACTACACATTTCCATTTTTTAAAACAAGACATTTTTTCCATGTAGGTGTTGATCCAAAAAAAATTTTTCATTCACAGTGACCTTACTATCCTTTCTATAGGTGATTTGTAAAAAATATGTCCTAATACCAGTACAAGCTATACTATCTAGGAGGGCTGTCAGTTCCCGACTAACAGCCAGAGAATCTTTGTTGGTGACATCATTTGTACCAACATGAATAAAAACAGATCCATACTTCCTTACATTAAGGCATTCCAAGGCTTGTTTCACATCTTCTATTTTTGCTCCTGCATAACACTACTCGATGTTCATTATCATCTCTGCAAATATAAGTATCAGTTCCTCTAATAACTGAATCTCCAATTACAAGAATATCTTTGCTGACCATCTCTGAAGAATCTTCAGCTTCTAATACAGTCATTTCTGCTCTATCAATTGTTATGAAGGACAGATCTTCATCACTATTAGTCATATTAATTCCACTGTTTTCATTGCGTATTAAATTCTCATCCAGCTGCTATTGTAAATCCACAGCTTGAGCCATGTGGTCAACATCTGTCTTTCTCTTCTTTTTCCT
This sequence comes from Protopterus annectens, assembly GCF_019279795.1. NCBI lineage: Eukaryota > Metazoa > Chordata > Ceratodontiformes > Protopteridae > Protopterus > Protopterus annectens. The sequence continues at coordinate 2,218 of NW_025054750.1, forward strand.
TACAGTAATGGTCTTCAATCCTTCCATGTTCAGTTTTGATTTCTTCCTTTTCACCTGCCCCCTGCCTCTTTTGTCTACCTTCTCCATTAGAAAGGTGATGCCTTTTTCTGTAGACTGAGGGTTTTTCTGATAGACAGATATCTTCATTCCCTGTCACCAGTGTGTTACATAACCAAGCAGAATCCTTTTTACTACGTATTATCTTTCAGTCAGTAGTCAGTTTCTTTTTCTTCCTTGTTATTTTATTTGGGGGCACTTCTTTTCTTTCTTTTTGTTGTTTCCTTCTAAACAAAACGGATCTAATTTTTCAGATACTTACATCTAATTCCATAGTTCTCAAGGCCTCTCTAATGTTTCATAGAATTAGTCTTCTTTGCAGAGAAAAATAGATGCATCATTTTCTAAATCTAACACTGTTGTCCTGCTGCACTGCTGACCATTAGTTCATCAGTCAGATTATTATTATGTGACCAGCAGTTCTCCAATATGTCAATTGCATGTGCAATCATCGTAAGTGAGATTTGCTTCAAAATGGTAAAAATCATCCAACACAGCCGAGAACTGGTCTGATGTTATCAATATGCCTTCAAATATGCATAGCGATTTTATTACACTGTACAAGATACTTGTGCGTATGGAATTGTTAATTACATATAGTTTAAGGATCTTATCTTCAACTAATTGGACGATAAAATATTACTGAGGAAAAAAAATTGCACTAAAGTCAGTAACCAAAATTCAAAGACTTAAATCAACTACATGACAAAAATTCTTGTAATATCAGCTAATAATAAAGTAATAAAGTTGTTTCTGACCCGCCTAAGTTCTGTGAGACAGAAGTGTAATTTCTTACCTCCATACATTCAGCTTCTACTCCCTATAAGCCTCAGCAGTTTGCACCTCCTTTAACAGTAAGTAAATAAACTTTTCTTAGTCAGTTCACAACAAATCCTGGAAATACAGGATTGTTTTGATATGCTCAAATTTTCCTCTCTGGGTCTGTGTGCATTATAGCTATCTAAGCCCTTGTGGTGGCTAGAGCTTGCCTGTCAGGCCTATCCCTTTCTCACAACCAAAGTGGAAACAAAGTAAAACAAAAATATGGATATAATGTAAACGAGGAGTAATACTCTTTGAATTTGGAGATACCTAGTAACTGTGAACCTGTTATGGTTGCCATCCATTCCCTATTACCCATATAGCTTATCATTTTTAATGTAACATAGAGCAATTTATTCCTCAAGATAACAGGCACTTTAGAAGCACATGACGAGAAACGGCGAAATATAAAGTTGGGCACACACACTGCTTACTGGCAACCTCTTCATTAGATTACTGAATCTCTTTTAATGTGGAGATATTTAGATGACTTTGCCTTCTGCAGAGAGTGTGCATATTTACTGATAGTGGATTGTAGACATTGGTACTTTAAAAGATGTAAATGTTCTTAATTGGGCAGTTTCGTCATTATTGGTGCATGCATTTTGTTTCATTATTTACTGGAAAAATGTTCAAAACAATAAATTTAAAATGCCCTCTAACAACTGTACTGTATTATACAAGGAATATCATTTAATACAATCAGGAAGGTGTTTATTGATTATCTGATCAGCTCAGGTAGCCCCCTCCCAGTTCTTGGCTGGATGTGTTCAATTAGGAACCAGTTAAATCAACAGTCTACAAGCACAAACTTTTTTTGTTACTGAATATTTTCACTGATTGAGTCTGAATGCTACTGAAAGTGATGAAGCCAGGCTGAAGCAATCACTTCTCTTAGATCTTCGTTTTTTTTTTTTTTGGGGGGGGGGTACTTATTGTCCACACCTAGGGAGCTAAGTCTGTCATGTAGGATTTCTGCCGCACAATTCTCACGGCTGAACTATACCTCTCAACTGTCCAGATTTTCGCAGAATGAATAGATTTTTGCTTCTTATTTTTGGTTTGTTCCTCATAAAATGTGTGGTTTTCTGACAAATCATTTAGGAATGAAGTCACTAAATAATGACAGACATTGAGTTTCAGACTTTATGCCCTTCAGAAAAGTAAGTACTCAAAGCAAGGACCTGTTATTCTATCAACTGTCTAAGTTTATACAAGAGCAATTTTTAGTACTGTTTGTTTCTTTCCCCAATATATTTGGCCTTGTCCAGATTTCCTGCATTAAGAGGTTAGGAGGTATGCGCAAATAAATCATTTTATAGAATTAGGTATATCCAAACCTCTCAACTGTCCCCAATTTTGGCTCAAAATGTTGCTCTCCCTCTAATTATCCCTCCGCAAAATGGCAATTTTGGAAGAAACGTGGAGGGTTTACAATTAAAAAAATAATTGTAACGATCAGAGTTACAAATTACTTTTATTTCAGAAATGCATGTAGAATTTCTCTCTTATTTTTGTCTTCTTAACTTAACAGTACTTATATTAAAAAGCATCCCTTCTTTGACAGGTTCCCAGCTGTATTGCGTGGCTATGTTATATTTTTGCATCACATTTTTGGTCTGTTTTTCATAAAATTATGGTTTTCTGACAAATTAGTGGCAAATCATTAAAGACTAAAGTTAGAAAATAATGACAGACATTTGAGTTTCAGATTTCATACCCTTTAGAAAATTCATATTAATGCAAGATCTACTATTCTATTATCTTTCCAAGTTTATAAGAGTAATATTTAAAAATTGTCCTTATTTTTGGGCCTTTGTCCCACTTCTATTTATGGCTTTCCAGATTTCTTGCTCTGAGTTGAAATTTATGACAAATGTGTCAGGACCATAACCGTCAGCCAGAGACATTTCAAATTGTGACGTACTTGTTGTACTTACTCCCCATGTAGTGACTCTGGATGTAATCCAACCCAAGGGAAGGAGCGGTTATGCAGTGTAAGTGTGCAGAGTATCCCCCCATCCAAGGCAGACACATGTACTATAGTGTCTTCTCATCTGTCCTTGATTTTTCAGAATGTTCTGGATTTCTGTCATATTTTTATACTGTTCATTTATGCTTCTTATTATTCTAGTAGCATTTGCAGTGCTTGTTGCTCTGTGTTTAAGTACTTAGTAACTTTAATACCCATCAGGTAGCTTGTCTGAAGTTGTAGATGCAAGTAAGCTTTAATAAGCATGCTATTAAAGAATTATCAATATTGAAAGCATTTTTGTTGTTGCCATGCAGAGAATATTTACATAACTAAATAACGTATAAACATTAGATATTGAAATGCATATGACAGTATTTGTAATAAATGACAGTATTACAGTATTTTCAGAAGCTTATTACATTTGTTGGAGACTTGCAGTCATTTTTGCAGCTTTACCAGTAAACTAAACAGCATGCCAATCTATCATGTGTGGTCCATAACCTGTGCAGTAATCCTTTAAGCAATTTATCTTGAGCTTGTTTCTTGTTTGCTGTTCATTTTTTACTTTGATCATGTTTTCCCCATGAAATAAGTAGATAGTTGTCAGGCAGCAGGTCTTTCTTGGATAAGAAACATTTTTACAATTGGGGGTATCACAGAGATTGCTACTGTTACTTGCTAATGTTACTTGGTACTTTTATAAAGCTGAATATAAATTATAATTAGAACTGCAGGGAAGGAGAAGTAGTTTGAGTTGAGTGCTGCTTGTTTTTTTATACTTGATTTGACTGGCATTCCAGTAAAGTATTTAAAAAGTAATTTATTTTTCATGTCTCACAATCTTTTTGTTTCCATCTAGATATTATGTAAGCTGTCATGTAGCCAATGCATTGATATATTTTTTTCTTCTCCGCTTCATTTTATCTTGATTGGACTCTCATAATGACAGTTAGGCACCCAGGGCAGTGTATTTAATTAAAGTCCCATTTTTTGTTGTTTTGAGCATAACTCCACCCCTTTCTAGTTGGCCACACCCTCCCCATTGGCTCCCATTCAGCTGTCTCCTGCAGTCCCCTAAGATTTGAAGTCACCAGTCGCCACTGCTTGTTTATCAACCTTGTGTCCTAATTTCATCACATTTAATTTCATCCTGCCCTCTCCTTTCTCTCACTCTCTCCCCTTTGTTTTACTCTCTCTCTACTTCACTTTCCTCTCTGCTACCCTCTCTCATCACTCTTTCCATCCTTTCATTTGTCCTCTTTCATCTTCCCTGTAATCCCTAATATCTGACTTGCTCTGACCATTCTGTTGTACAGACTGTAAAATAGGATTTAATGATCTCTGTAAATTGTTTGAGTCAAGTGTATATATTTACACTTACTAATAAATAAGCTGTGTCATGCTGCAACTTCCCAGCTGACATAGATATACTGATTTACAGAAAGACAAATTTGACTAACTTCTCTAAAGTCTTGTCCTCTTTCTTCTAAAGCACCAAATTATTTACAAGTAGCCTGAAGAAAGAGTAATCAGAACTTAATAGAGAAAGCTACATAGATGAAGTACATCAGGTAAATATATTGTATCTACTTTCTATTTTAACCAATGCAATGCCCTAATAATAATAAAAGCTTATTTCTGAGTCACCAGGAAGGTTTCATATTGGATTCTGCATTAGTTTACAATTCATAGAAATAGATTTCATTTTAGGTAATGTTTTTGTAGGATTAATGTGTTGTAGAGGTATGTGATACACTAGCTCTGCTTTCAGCTTTGCAGTTAAATAAAAATGTAAACTGATCTGGTATATAGAGTCAGTTCAGCAGGATCACTTAAAATTACATTCTTTAAGAAAATTAATATTTATCCATAGTACCTAATGATTTCAGTTTTAGTTAGTTAATCCAATTTGCAATAATGCTGTTTTTCTTAATGAGCATATTTAATTGGTTAGAGTATTTATTCATTGTAACGTGTCTAATTTGCATTCTGATGAAGTCACTTTGATGAAAACATTCAGTAAAGTGTGGTATGTTATTTGTTTCTTTTGTTCATCACTTTAGGGAGAATTTCAATTTGCTTATTTGCCTCCATTGACCACGGTTTAGCCAACTCGTTTTGTTGTTTTGTTTTTTAGCCAAGATAATAATCTTAACTGGAGAGGGAAGCCTGAACTGTGAAAGGATCACTGGAACTGGAGGAACCTTGCAGTCAGATGAAGAGACTGAAGATTGGGAAGAGGAATCTCCCAAGGGTGTGAAATAAGATTCAAGAGGGGATCCTAGCTATCTTGAGCCGGATATTTCATATGAGACCAAAGAAAGGAAAACCATGCCTGACAAGGCCAAAGGGGGGCAATGAGGATGAGAGTAGTCTTCAGGCAATGGGCTTTCTGTAAGACTTTGGGAATGAGGGCAGTTGGGGGGTAAGCATATAGAAGTTCCAATGGGCAATCGTGAACTAGAGCATCCCTGAGTGACTCCCCCATCGGGTAGATCAGGGCAAAGTACTTGCTGCATTTGTGGTTGACCAAGGAGGCAAAAAAATCACAGCAAGGGAGACCCCAATGGTCGAATATGCGACGTGGCACTGACAGATTCAGGGATCACTCAAGAGGACTCAGGATAGATCTACTGAATTTGTCTGCTAACATGATGGAACTGCTGGGAATGTGCTTTGCAAGAAGAAAGAGCCTGGAAGACATTGCCCATTCCCACACTCTCATGGCCTCTCTGCACAGAGGATAAGACCGTGTTCCCCCCTGCTTGTTGATGTACCAGACCACCGCTATGTTGTCTGTTTGAACTATAGTCTCGAGAGGGAGACACTCCTGGAAGGCTTGAAACATTAGGAGGACTGCTCTCATCTCCAGGACATTTATGTGCAATTTGGTCTCTAAGGGGACCACGTGCCTTGAACTGACTCTCCCTGAAAGTGCCCCCCTCACCCCAATAGGGAGGCGTCTGTGGTCACTGTGGCCTTGGGTTGGGGAAGACAGAAGGGCCTGCCTAGTATGAGATCCTCAGCCTGGAGCCAACAACAAGATGATGTCTGCATACCTGGGAAATCCCGTTGGTCATGGACACCGCAGAACCCTCATATGATATCTGGCAAGAGGCAGTAACTGGCTCGCCATCGAACCTAGTGCTTGCAAGATCAAGTGGACTGTGGGACAATCCAGTTCCAGCAACTGATGGACCTGGTCCAGAATGATCCGAACTCTGCATAGGGGAAGTGCTGCAGTGTCTGACATCATGTCCAGAAGGATCCAGATAAACTCTAGGTTCTGACAAAGGGAAAGATGGGATTTGGGCAGGTTGACCATGATGCTTAGATCCTGAAAGAGACTGAGAGTATAATCTGTAGCCATAGAGATTTGATACC
>NW_025054751.1:0-7632 GCF_019279795.1 Protopterus annectens
AAAAAAAGCCTTGGGTTTTCCCTATTCTTTTTTGGAAAAAAACAAAATTGCCCCCATTTCCTTCATATTTTTTCAACAAAAAATTAATTTAATTTGACCCAGAATTGTTGGTTTTGGGAACACTTTTTGTTGTTTTTTTGGGAAAATTGTTTTTGATAAAAGGGGTTTTTAAAAATTTCTATTTTAAAAACTTTTGTTAGCTCTGTTCAGTGATGTATGTCCTGGGTGGCTGCTTTGCAAACAGTTAGCATGTTTGGGAACCATGATCTGCACATGAACATACCACAGTTGGTAGGGTTGTGTGTTTGTCAGTTTCCCAATAGCTCTGTTTATGACTTCAACCATGATGGACTCCATGGCCTTGCAATCAGACTTCATAGGCTTACTGGACTAACCCATGGTTTTTTCCCCAACCTTGGGGGGAGTCCTTTGTTGCTGTAACACATTCAATGGTTCCATCCTGTGGAGGTGAGGCTCAAAGACTGTTCAGGTGCAGGGTCTGTTTGTTCTGTAGTTCATTCATGACACATATAAACAATTTTCCAATTGCTGCCATGCTTTCTTTGGGGGCTGTTCACCCATTCTACATGTGATATCTCCGGTATGATGATGGGGCTTTTCAGGGGGAGGTGGTATGTATATATGGGCCTGTCTGACAGGATGCCCAGTCAGGGTACAGTTGGTGACTCAGGACATTTTGGTGTACATTGCTATTTATGACATAGCTGAAGGAGGTGTCATGATTCGTCTGGACTCCTTTGCAGCTCTTTTAAAAAACAAAAATAGCACTAATCCCTGTTATACTCTTTTACACATTAACACCCTACTGATCCTTTGTGATCAGTCTACAGATATGTCATCATAATATCCTGGCATGTCCAGGGTGGGTTTTTGTGTACTCCCCAGTCCAGCTGGTAAATTTTGTGTTTTTGACATGTCCCCTCCTCATGTACACAGACAACCCTCTCCTCCTCCCAAACTCAGATATATGTGAGAGATGAAACTATAGACATACGGGGGGAGGCTGAGCTCTTTTGACCCATGACTGGAAAGTCTATCAGGTGGTGAAGGTAACCACACACCCACATATCAGTCTCACATAAACCAAAGCAACAATCAAACCACATTATCACACATAAACATACTGGGCTCTAAATAAACTCTGCCTAAGCAGCAGGACCTCCAAAGCGACACAAAAACAACTGCTACCCCTACAATACCCACATATCACATAGTTCACAATGTCAGTGTGCCCAAAAGTCCCCCTTTGGGCTAAACAACACACCTAATACACTTGTAATAGGTGACATTTTGCAACAACCCCCCCCGGGGGGAGAGGTTTTTTTTTCCCTTTTTAAAAACCCCCCATTCCCCCGGCCAAAATTCCCCAATTTTCCCTTTTTAAAAAAAAGCCCCCCGGAACGACCCAAAAGAACTGAGGAACCGCAGTAGCCCGGCCGTTGACCCTACCGTTGATTTACATCACCCAATATATGTACAGTTGCAAAATTAAATTTCATTTGGAACAATTTGCTTTGGGGTCCCTGTCTGCACCTGGGGGGGCATGGACAAACCCACCTCCATAGACATTACAGGTAAATAAACTAATAATGCTGCTCACACCAGATGTGTTACCTAAAATGTGCCCTCAGGACTCTCCTCAGTATGGAGAATAGCGATATCTGTGCACTAACAAAACCCTGGTTCAGGCTCACAAATGCACCCCAGCACTACCGGGTTTATGTTTCATACCATGCTTTCTGACCACAAGACTGGAATGGACAACAAAAATAGGGGAGTATCCATATACATCACAGATACACACACCTCCGGTTAGTAGCACTGCAAAAGCATAAGACCATACATATGCAACTAACATTGTGAAAAACTGCCTTTCAGTTTGTTGCCTGCTACAGACCACCCCCCCAAACTCAGGAACCACACTCAGCTTTCCTGGGAAAAATGGAGAATATGAAGGTCCCCCAAAACCATTATTTTGGGGTGACTTCAAATACCCAAACATTGACGGGGGATACTACTCAACCCCAACACCCTCCCCCAAAAGTGCTACTATTTGTAAACTCATATGCTATGGCACAACCGTCACCACACCCAAAGGGGAAACGTATTGGACCTGATCATCACCAACATGGGGACTCTATTTACCACACCAGCGATATGCCCCTCATTGGTAAGGTCAGAACATACATTTATCTCACTGGGCATCCATATCCCGTCCTCACACCCATCCTGGGTAATCTTGGTGAACTTCTCATAAGCAAACGTCTCACTTCACCAAAGCAAACTTGTATCCTTCAGAGACCATGGGACAGTGGTAAATACAGCTCAGACTGCTGAATCCTTTACATACACATTCTATGGACACCTAGTGGACTGCATGGATTGTGCTATCCCAAATAAAACAAGACTCACTCCCCCAATGGCGGGGGACCTGTCTGGTAGCCCCCAGCCATTAATAAGCTATACAGTGAAAGGAGGAAGCTACTACATGATAGAGCACAATCCCAGGGGAAGGCATCTGTGATCTGTACTAGCAGACAGCTAAATCACTCATGAATTTATCTAAGGCCGCTTCTAAAAAAATTGCACCAGACACTAGGACAATCACAAGGCCTTCTTCAGTTATGTCAGGAACCTGGGGGGGCACTCACTGATATGCTGTGAGTTACTGCATACTGACTAAACATACCCTGAACCCACTGACATTGCCAACATCCTGGCAAACAGGTTCAGTGCAGATGTCTCCCCATCCCCTAAGGAGCAACTATCCATCCCAACAAAATGTAACCTCCCCGACATCACAAATTAACAGGTGAGTGCTGCCCTCCCAAAGTGGACAACACAGCATCAATGGGACCAGACGGTGTCCCCGCATCTTAACTTTGACAGGTAACCCTCACATTAAGTCACTGTTCAATATCAAATTACTACAGGATATGTACCCAAGGAATGGCGTGGACAGTGGTCCTCCACAGAGTTGGTGCCCAAAAGACCACAGACAATACCCCCCTAACTAGCCTGTTCTGCAAAGCTATGGAGCATATTGTCATGGGGCTCATACACATAGACATCCCTACAGACACTGTGTCCTACACATTTCAGCTTGTTTGGGCAGATCTTGCCTCTTGAACCTGTTTGTATTCTTTAAATGGTTACCAGGTCCATCGACTAGGGACGGTTGTCCACACAGCCTACCTGGACCTTGCAAAACCCTTCAACACAATCCCCCACTGGCCATTATGCATAGGCTCACCAGCGTCGATATGGACACATACCACACAATGGATTGCTACCTGGATCAGGGATAGCACCCACATGGTCATTTTGCAGGTGCCATGTCTGACTATACACCAGTTACATCCCCACAAGGCTCAGTCCTGGGACCTCTCTTGTTCAGTATATTTTGTCTGACAAGGCTAACAGGGGAATATGGCTGACCATGTTGAAAACTGCAAACTGGGTGCCATAATCAACTCTCCAGCTGGCACATGCTCCAAACAGGGTCTCACAGAGATGGATGACTGGTGCCTGAGCCATGGCCTACAGCTAAATGCCATTAGTTGCATAGTCATCCCTTTGGGAATAAAAAATCCCCACACATTACCACATAGGTAGTAATCCATTACATATGAGGAGTTGTTGGGGGTTTGGGGACAACTTGTTTACTGTCACCTTTGACAATCACCCAAAGTGGTTAGACAGACCTTCTATAGCCACCTTATCCCATATGGTTTCACATCTAGATCAAGTGAGGTCATTGTCCCCCTATACTCATAAAAATGCTTGGTTACAATGCCACATTTGGGATGTACCTTCCCCACACCTGCAGCAACTGAAACCACAAAAGTTCCTCACCAAGCAGATCTAGGGACTCACAGATGCCCTGCACAGTTCGGATACAGAAAAGCTCTACTCAGTCACCCTACTCAGATATGATGTGTGCCTGTTGTTTTAAATACCCAACCCAGAATTACTGGACATGCTCCACCTCAGGATATCCGACCCCCTTGGAGCTACCCCTCCAGGGACATATACCTCAGCACAGATGTTAATAGGACATGCTGGAGGGACAGATTCTTATCCCAGAGGCTCCACTCACTCCAGTTTTTAACCCAGTTTCACATAGGCAGAGCCACCCACTGACCACCTACAGGAACATCTTGACAACTGGATGGGTGATCGTATGTTTACCCTGGGATATCTTCTGGGTCCCTGCTAGACAGAGGCACTAGCTAAAAACATGGGCTATCTTGTGTGACCTACTATTCACAGGACAGTATAGTAATCTGACAGGGTTGCAAAAACCCAAACACACACTGGCTAGGCTTGTACATGCCCTAGGGCAGATAGCCTAGTATCACCTCTGAACCTATGATTGTTCGGATGCACAATGTTTATTGCTGATACTGTTTGCAGGTTTTATCATCTTTGCTTTCCCAGTTTCTATGAACAACTTGGTATCTGCAGAACATATTTGATTATGACAGGGTTCCACTATTTTTTAAATTCTGTTGTCATATAACTGTGTGCACAGGGTGGATTGCTGGATAGTGAGAGGTTCCTGAGTTAACACATGCAACTGCCAGATATGTGTGGCCTACTGCTGTACTCAGACATGGCCTAATTGTGTGAGCATGCCCAGTTCAGACTTTCCGTGTTTTGTTGCCTGACATTTGTCTCATTTATTCAAGTGTGTGAGCATGCCCAGTGTGACCTTTCAGTATGTTGCTATCTGAGGTCCACTACATTTGTTGATGTGTGTGAACATGACCAATATTAACATTTATACTGTGTGTGTTGAAAGTCAGGTTCTATTCTTACTGCAGGACTCACCTTTGTGTCATAACTCAGCAGGGATTATGCTGTGCCTGCAGGGTTTCCATGAGATACTTTGCATAGACTTATCAACATTCCTTCAAAAGGGCCCCGCAATACTGTCATGGTTTAGTGGTTCAGTACTATGACTATAGTGCACAGTATCCAGGGTTCGAGGCCATCACTGCTTTATATTTTCATACTGAGCAGACCAGACTGCTTAAGGGCCAGTAGAGCAAATATGAGCATGTTGGCTTTTGTTCAGCTATGCCCTACTTAGACCAGGCTTGTTCCCTTGCTCAAAAACCAACATTGCTGGACATTGCCCAATATTACTCAACATTGACCACAGTTGTGCTAGTTGGTGTGTGCATTTTCTTTACATATACTATATGGTGGCAAATGCTGTTTAGCACTGCTTTATATTGCTTAACACATGGCAATCATGCCTCAGGTGGTGCTGCAGGGCTGCCTATGTCAGATGCACATACTACACTCCCTATACATGTCTGAAAGCAGGTAGTGTCAACTTAGGCATCCCTTTTACTATATTTTGGGGGGAGGTTTTTAAAAGAGAGGTATTTATTTTTTCCCCCAGAGTTTTCCTACTGGGGGCGAGCCCCCCGGGGGGGGGGGGGGGGGGGGGGCGGGGGGGGGGGGGGGGGGGGGGGGGGGTGGGGGGGGGGGGGGGGGGGGGGGGGGGGGGGGGGGGGTGGCGGGGGTCGGGTTTTTTTGTTTTTTTTTTTTTTTTTTTTTTTTTTTTTTTTTTTTTTTTTTTTTTTTTTTTTTTTTTTTTTTTTTTTTGTTTTTTTTTTTTTTTTTTTTATTTTTGGGCCCATTTTCGGGGTTTTGGCCCCCTTCCCCCTTTGCCAAGGCCAAAAGCCAAAACTTAACCCGGGGCCTTTTTTTCCTTTCCTTGGCCCTACCCCCTTTTGGGGGGCCCGGCTCAGGTTGTTCCTCCTCCGAGTCTCTGCCTGTGATGGCCTTGGCAATGGTGGGGCTGTTTGGCCCAGGCCTATGCTGGTCCTGCTGCAGCTGTTTTGCAGGATCATATTATAGCATAGCACATACCATGACAATTTGGGTACATGTAGTTGGTGAGTACTGCAAGGCTCCACCAGATGTGTCCAGGCACCAAAACCCGGGACTTGAGCAGCCCAAACACATGCTCAATTACATTTTGTGTTTGTGCTGTGCCTCATTATGGCATTCCTGTTCAGGTGTGTGTGTTTTTCTGATGGGTGTCATCAGCCACGGCTCCAGTGCATAGCCAACATCCCCCACTAGGTGACCATGAGGGATGTCCCCATTGGCAAATGTCTGGTACAGCTTGTCAGATGCCAGATATGGGAATCATGGTAGCTTCCAGGGCAGCCAGCACACACATTCATATTATGCCCTGGGCATCACACACGACCTGGCAGTTGATGGAGGGAAAGCCCTTGCAGTTGAAGTAGACCCTACGCTGCTCACCGGCTGGTGCTTTGATGCATATGTGCATGCAGTCTATTGCACCCACTACCTCAGGGTATTTCGCTATTTGCTGGAAGAGATGCATATTGCTGGCCAATACCTCACAGGAATTGGGGAAATATACATGATCACAGACATGTGCTGACATGGCATCCAGGAACTGGTGTAGTACCCTGGATGCTGATGCCTGTGATATCCCCATCATATCACCAGTTGGTCTCTGGAAGGTACCTGTTGCTAATATTCTTAGGCCAACACATACCTTGGATTCCACTGGGATGGGTTCCCCTCTGTTGGTTCTGTGTGTGAGGCGTGGCCTGCACAGCTCAACAATTTGCTGCAAGAGGTCTCTGTCCACTCTATAGTGCTCCACTATCTCCAGCTCATGTAGCCCCTGGGAGGTTCCCCTGGGCCCGTACACTCCTCTCCCTCTCCTCACTGTGGGTTGTCCAGCAGCATTCATTGTCACCACCCTCAGCATGTTGCATATGTCCCTTATAACAGCAATGGCAGCCCTAACATTTCTTTGTCTCAGTAAAGCTTTTTCAGTTTTCACTTCTATTAGCTTACTGCAGTGTTGCAGTGTCTCTTGAGAGAAACATAATGGACTGTTGTTTGCAGAGTTTTAAGTGCTGGGCTGGGCTAGTGTACTGCCTGTGTAATTGCCTGATTCTGATTGTTTTCACCTGCTAGCTCTGCGTACTCCTGGTAGCTTCCTACTATTTGTTGTGCTTCCTTTTTTCCCTTTTTGTTTCCTCAGGGGCAGCACACAAGTGCAAACACACCCAGCAGCCACACATGCTTACACAAAATAAAACTTGCTTATTCTTGTTGCACCCCCGCGCCACAACTCTTTAAACAGCTTATACATGCTTACTCGTTAAAAGTCCACACTGTCTTACTGGTTTACACACGCACCCCCCCAAAAAACTTTTGTTATCCACGGATACACCCTTTAATTTCTTGCCTTTACCTAGCCTACCGTTGACACACCTCTTTCAATGATTTTAAATGACAGATGACACCCTGCCACTCTGCTCCCAAAGAGCTTCACTTCTTTCATACATACCCCCCCATGATGTCACCTATCTTCTACTCTGTTACTCCCCCTTTTCCTACTCCTACACTCCACTGACTGTGCTCATTTGCTATGTAAACTTGGTTCACTATCCTAACCCTCATTTCATAGGATTGCTACTAATGCTTGGTTTTTTCTAGTTTTCAACTCTCTGTCCATGTGTTTAGTGCCAAGCATGCATATTGCATTTCCACCTTTTTTGATTTCAATTTTGGGCCCTTTAACATCAAAAAATTTTTTTGGTT
>NW_025054752.1:0-8298 GCF_019279795.1 Protopterus annectens
TCGATACTTAGCTTTGCATTCAAGAAGATTTCCTTGTTTACCCCCTCGATGAAAAAAGTTCGTAGAGGTCATAAAAGTTCAGAAAACGGCCAGCAGACCCTCGGATTATCACAAACAAACAGTTTTATTGCTTTTTCAGAGGCCTAAATGACTTAAGCAGAGAACAAAGGATTACCTAAGCCTCAAAGTATAGTAGATACTGGATCTGACCTCAGGAGCATGCCAGTCTCAACGGAAGTTTCTTTCAGCCCTCTGATGCAGGTAAAACTTTAAAAACCTTCAGAAACACTCCCTTTGCCTCGTTTTTAGTAGAAACAGAATATTTAATCCCATCCACCATAAATGTAAGCACATTAGGATATTTCATCTGGAATTTAATTTGCTTGTCAATCAGAAATTTACAGTATGCAGATAAAGACTGCCTAGCTTGCCTTACTTGCAGTGGTAAATCCTGAGCCAGAGATATTTTACTATTTTTCCACATAACAAAGCCACCATTCTTTTTTGCAGTAAAAAGTATTTTGCTAACATCTTGAAAGTTCAATATCTTAGCATATACAGGTCTAGGCATATTAGAAGCTTGTACCTCTCTCAGTGCTCTGTGTGCCCTTTCGATAACAATTTGTTTCACTCCATCAGCATCATTTAACAAAACTTCAAGTATTTGTGTTATAGTTGGTATTAGCTCTGCATACTGAATGTTTTCAGGGATCCCTCTAATAATAATATTATTTCTTCTAGACCTCGCTTCTAAATCAACAAGTTTGCTTTGCATGGCTTGCAACTCCACATCATGTACCTTTGTTTTCTTCTCCAGCAAATCTATTTTGTCCTCGGTTTCTGAAATTCTAGCCTTTGTTTTATCCATTCTCTGCAGCAACTGATTACATAAAACTCCAAAAGTTTGTATTTGAGTAGTCAGGTCCTTTAAAGCTTCTTGAATAGGCAATAAAGCATGTTTGATATCGTCCATGTTCAGTGGCTGATCAGTTTTAGATCTAGTCTCTGGTTTCTGTTGTTCCTGCTGTCTAGTAATTCTGTTTTTTCGCACTCCCATCCTTTACTGGTGACTGTAATTCTGACAGCTTTGCTTTGGTAGTAGTTGTTTCCATGCTTTTTCCTTCTTGTGACATTTTCCTTTCCCCAAACTGACAGGTAAAATGAAGAATGCAAACAGTCATTTGTTTATTTCTCTCTTCAGAGCTAGCTAATCACTTGGAATCCTGATAGATAAAGACTTTTTTTCCACTTTTTTTCCTGGTTATAGATTAATTAAGTGTAGATGCATCTTTTTTTACTTTAATTTGATGTTCAAACCTCTTGGTATCGACTCAGATTTAGATTTTTTCTCAGGTTTATTGAGGAGCTGCAGGTCAGCAGTGTTTGAATGGCCATCTTTGAATCCAGACTTGAAATTTTGTTGACTAAGCTGATTGAAAATATTTCATTTGTTATCCTCCTGACAATCGACACTATCAAGGGGTTCCAAGATTGCATCAAAATTATAGTTGTGTTATAATTAACTTGTATAACTTAGACTGCCTTCTTTTGTTGAATAAGTTACCTTACCAATGATAGCATTCATATATTCATATAATGGGGAAATGGGAAGTGTCTCTGTTCTTCTTCTCACACATATTATGTACAAATTAATTTAATTTCCTTTGTATTTGGATAATATTAACTGGTTAACATATTCCAATACAACTTGTAATCTTTCACTAAATATTGATAGGATCATAGGATCATAGGAGGTTACTAGGCTAATGGCCCTGAGGCCTTTACAAGCCTGGCCAAGAGTTTATTCCCAAAAAGAAACCTCAGTCAGCACCTGTTACCCCTGTCAATAAGGAAAGCAGGTGGAACCCTGGGACATATTTGTGGTTTCCCAACCACTCATCAAGGTTGTGCTTGAAGAGGGTCAGCAAAGTGCTTGGTTTTATGCGTATGGGAAGTCTATTTCAGAGATGGTTCAGGCTCTGGAAGTCAAACCTGTCTCTCCAGCAGGTTTAGTTGATGTCACATATTAAATTCAGGCCTTTTGAGCAGGTAATGCGTGAGGAGTTAAACTTACAGATATAGAGCATCTCTAGTAGGGCAGGGTCTGAGATCACCTTGTAGGTGAGACACAGATGACCCCTCAGCAATCTGTACGATACAGAGTAGAGTGATAGGGATTTGAGCCTGTCTGCATAGGACAGATGTTAGAGGCCATGGATTCTCTTTGTGAGGTATTTCAATGGCCTTTCCAGTTGGTGCAGATGGTTGGAGAGGTACATACCAAATGGAGCATTATACTCAATTATTGGCCTAATGAGGGAGGAGTATAGAGAAGTAATAACCTCTGTTTTTCTAGATGCAATCCCTTTACTTATGAGATGAACCAAGTAAAAGGCTTTTCTGACCACTGCCACTACATGATAGTCAAATGTGAGGTTGTTATTAACCTGAGTCTCAGGTCTCTGCTACCACAGGTTGTGTGCTTAGGGGGGTGCCTTTTATGTGGTAAGCAGTAGTGGTCATGTTTTGCTAAATGGTATGATGACACATTTGTTTCTGCATTTAGCCTTGAGGCCATGACTTTGGCAATTCAGGTCATTAGTTGCTATGAGACCCTCTTGCAGTATGTCAACATCATTTAGTGAATCAATGGCAGCACACAACTTACAGTCGTCTACAAACTTGGTCAGCCACAGGCCTTTTGTCTTTGCCTGGACCTCTGAGAAGTAGATGCCAAGCAATAGGGGTCCCAGGACAGATCCCTGGAGGACTTCACTAGTGACAGGTCTGCTATTGGAGGTGGAGGTGCTTTTTTTGACTTTGAGGGTCCTGTCAGTGAGCCAGTTGGCCACCCATCTGATGAGATAGAGATTTATGCCAAGTTGTGTTAGCTTTTCAATGATGCCCAATTCGGATATTGTGTCAAAGGCCTTGGCCAAATCAAGGTAAGCTGTATGCACTGACTTTCCCTCATCCAGGGCCTTGGTGACAGTCTCAAAGAAGTCAACCAGGTTCAACAGGCAAGATCTGTCCTTGACAAATCTGAACTGTGTAGGGTCAACAAGTGCTTGGAGATTGCCTATGTCTTTATTTATGAGATCCATAATAATATGCTCCATGGTTTTACAGATCAGACTTGGCAAGCTAATGGGGCGATACTTTCCAGGGTCAGCAGTGGCACCACTTTTGTGCAAGGGGATGACAATGGCAGTTCTCCACTCTGCTGGAATGAACCCAGTACTTAGGCTGTGGTTGAATAGGGTGCTCAATGAAAAGACAGTTCTTGCTGGAGATGGTGCAGAATACAGCCTGGGATGCTATCAGGTCCCATGGAAGATATGTTCTTTGCCTTGGATAGGGTCTGTATTCTGACAACTTAGCTTTTCCTTTTTCAAAGTAATGAGACCATAATTCTAATCCATTCCTACCAATTTTAAATAAGCATCTGCCTAACTATTAACTCATTTTAATCTAAGCAGCTTAAATAATATTGTAACTAGTCACATTTTCTTCTGCTAATTGTTTAAAACCTTGTTTGTAACAACTCACATACTTGTCTGCCAATTGTTAATATTCTGTATAATTGAATTGCCTGAGGAGCTTATTTTCTCTCCAGGTCTCTGCTTGGAAGATCCTATAGCTGATTGTTACTACTATGTTACTAAAATTTGATAAATTGTTTTCTAGTCCTGAGGTGCTTTTCTCCCCGGGTCTCTGCTGAAAATGAGCCAAAAGCTCAGCCAGACTAACCCAGTTAGCAAATGTAAAGTAAATAAAATAAATAAATAAATAAATAATCCATTCCTTTTAGTAAATTCATTTTAACATTTTTCTGAGCTTCCTTAAATCTAGAGGTGTGTGCAATGCGAAAGCACAAAACTTTCCACTTTGATATTATTATGATTATGGGATTTTAAAAACATATTTCTTAACTGTTTTAACAATTGATTTCATACATGCAGAGCCAAAAACTGAAATTAATTTTCTGCTAACATACATTTTATTAACCAGATGAATGGGTTGTTACAGATTTCTAATTTAGCATATTTGATAAACTTATAAGAAGTTTCTATAGTCTGCTCCTGACTGGTTTTCCATTGACTAGTATAAGTTGTGTCTATCCCGAGTATAATAAACTTAAAATTTGCAGCAGTGGAATATGATTCTATACCACCATATTCCCATAATGTTATATGATTTCTATAAGCAATTCTCATTTTGTTAGGATATCAGAAGAATGAAGTTAACATTTTCTTAAAAGTTTTTTTTTGCCAGGTATTAAAGCTATTATATATATATATATATATATATATATATATATATATATATATATATATATATATATATATATATATAGCTATATAAAATCTTGGGTAATCTAATCATTTAAATAAGTAATAACCTATCATCAAAAGTAAAAAAAAAAAAAAAAACAATTTTATTTTTTAATAAGAAGCAACACTTCTTTAATTATTTTTTCAAAATCATTATTAATAATTGTACTGACATCTTGATAAATTTTTATTCCTAAATATTTTAATTTTCCCTCCCAATTATATTTTTATTTATTTTTAAACTTATCTAGTAACTGATTTAACACTAAAGTTTCAGTTTTATTAATAAATTTCTGCAATGAATTATTTGAATATTCTAATTATCTGCAAAAAGCTGCATTTTAGATTGACAATCCTTATTAATTGAGAATCCATCAATTTTTCATTGCTTCTTAAACTATTAGGTAAGGGTTCCATAACTAATGCAAATAGTAGAGGGGCAAAGGACAGCCCTTGCTTTGTTCCTTTGTTTAAAGTGAATCTTTAAGAAATGTAAGAACCAATTTTAACATATGCTTTGGAGTCATTATACAAGTTTTTCATATTCCAATAAATTGTTATGGAAGTGCAAATGCTTCTAATGTTTTAAACAAGTAGATCTAATCTACAGAATCAAAAACTCTCTCAATATTTAAGCTAATTAGGGTCAACTGTTAGATCATTCCTTTTGCTAAACTTAACATAGTTAGTGCCCTTTTATATTAGCACATGTTAATTTATTGACTATAAATCCTGTTTGGTCTTTATTAAATAATTTATCTGCTATATGTCTTAATCCTGTCTACACTTAATAACAAAATTGGTCTTTATGAGGAAACTAAACTTTTATCCTTTCATTGCTTAAGTATAGGCAAGACTACATAAACTTTACATGAGGGAGGAATTATTTTGCCACACTGAATTATCCTGAAAACCTTGCTCACTAATTCTAAAATATTTAAAGGAAGCTTAAACCATCAGACCCTGGAGCTTTACCATTTTCCTTTTTTAAAGCTTCTTTAGCTATTGTATTAGAGTAAGCATCTTAATATTCACCAGAGACATGTCATTAAGTTTATTAGTAGCATTTTCTTTAAATACTTATCATTTTTATAATCATCAGGGTTATTGTTTCCATCTTTATTAAGATCATAATGGAATTTTTTAAAAAATATTAAGAATTTTCTCTATGTCTGAAGTAAACTTAATAGTGTGAGGACTGTGGATATTATTGAGTTGTGCCTTTTTGCTTAACATCTTACTTCTATTGAGAAAAGCTAATCTTAGCGAGAGTGATTTTTGAAGTCATCACATAATTGTGTAATTTAATTTTTTTCTAAAGCTATCTCCACTTTATGCAGTAAAATTCTTTATTTTGTCATTCATTTTTTAATGACTTCATTATTATCCAATTTTTGTTTGTTGCTCAAACCTCGCTTCACATATTTTATCTTGTATTTTTAACAACTCTTTATCCCACTCTTTCATTTTATTACCAGCATATATTCTCATTCTATCTTTAATAAGCATGCTAAGGAATCTCTTAACATGACTTTACTAAGCTGACCATTATTATTCAAGGATAAAATACTTTATTTGCCCCTTAAGGTAACTTGTAAATTATTTTAATGTCATCATTTATACTGGGGTTCTATAAATAATCTGAAATGTCATTGCATCCATTAATATAATAATACTTTTTAAACATAAACACCTCTATTGTTAACCCCAAAGCTATTCCCTTCCTTAACAGCAAAATTGTAAGGAATCTTAATATACATCCGATAATAATCAACAAGGTAACAAGTTTTCAATTCCTTATCTCCTCTCTAAATATAAGAAACTCTTTAATTATCGCAAAACCGATACACATGAACCCTGAATTTAAATTAAATAATAATATGTTAAATCTAGAAAAATTTCCATGTATTAAAAACTGTACTGTATGGGATTTCTACCAAAGAAAAAAACAACCTATTGCTCTCATTGTTGAGCAATTAACTGCAAGTAACAAATATCGCTTGATCATTAAACAAATACTATATTTAGTCAATTTGAAAACATCTGGAATCAAGGTAACTACACAAGAAACTCAGTTCTATCAACAACGTATCTCCTGTATACTACAAAAAAACTAAAATGCTTTTAAACACTTATAAACTAATCACCCGAGCCAAAAATCAAAAAGAAATATTATTTTCAAAATACTGGGGGACCAAAAATGTAAATTTATCTATTGATCAAAAATTATCTGCGATACGCATAATGACAAAACTCACACCCTTTAAAAAACTCATATACACACAAATCATGATTAATAACAATGCTTACCATACACCAACTTTTCTAAATAAAATAAATCCCAATTCCTCACCATTTTGCTCCATATGTCCCAATGCAATCGCTGACACTCTATATTTTCTGGTCCTGCAAAACTGTCCATAAACTCTGGTGCTCTTTGAGAGTGAAATTGGAGAAATCGGGCTACATGAAGTCCACCCTCTCATGGGAAATGTCCATTTTAAATATCTTTCCCAATACCTACACATTAGAAGCCAAACATATTATAGTAACACTTAGTGCACTACTTAAATCCTACATTGCCCTTAACTGGCATGATAGAGCAAAAATATCCTGGTCATAATTCAAAAATGTAGCTATCAAATATGTTTTGGCCAACAAGTTAAAAACTGTGAGCAAAAAGAAAATGTCCTATTTCAGGAGTTATTGGGGAAAGCTTATAGAAATTCTATCTTAAATTAATAATACCTAACTCTTTGCTACTTTCAAGTCAACTGAATTCTAGCCCCTCATTAAACCAAATTGAGACAGATTACAACATACACAAGCAGTAGCTATGAGTTGAGCACCAGACATATTGATGTTTACTAACACACATATATTTTAACTCTAATCCACATCTTTTTATTCCTTAATGAGTGACAACCCAGTGTAAATATGTGTAAATATTGTAAATAGTTCCTAGATAGATAGTATAGTACTACGTTTCTTTAGCTTTTCTTCGTCAGTAAGGCAGTTAGAATATTTGAGCAATATCAAGATTATATCACAGCAGCTGAAAGCGAAGCAGGTTTTGGAAAGCAATAATAAGACTGTTAATTTGCATTATACTTCATATTGTATTTTCTTTGTCCTTATGTTACTATGTTGTTAAATTGCTCCTTCATGTACTAATTGTTCATAATAAGCAGAGTATTTTATATTTTGTATGTAACATTTCCTGCTTGTGAATTGAAACTGAAATAAAAATTAAATTTGAAAAAAAAATAATACTTCTTGCATTATTATCAGATAAAGGACAAGGAATGGTTTTAAAATAATTCACTTTATTAATTAACCCTCTAGAGGCAACAATTGTATCAATTCGAGTTTGTGACCCATATGCATAATGTGTGAAGAACAATTAGTTATCTTCTACTTTTACTATTACATCATTACTAATCCATTTGTTTAGTGCTTTAGCTGATGCTAGAATGTTAGCTTTCTTATGTTCACTTGTATCTTCTTTACTAGATGTGCAGTTAAAATTCACTGCTAAATTAAACTATCCTTTCAATAACTTTGTAATAAGTTTAAGTGATCTTTAGTCACTCCTGCATGTATTCCAAGGATCCAGTAAAAAATCAGAGGATTTGTAATGTAATATGTGGGGAAGAGATAACAAATGTATACATATCTTTGGGATCATTAATGGATTCCATGACCCTAGGAATTATAGTAGATTTTTGCAAAAGGGTAACAGTTCCTCTACTCTTTTTAAAATAAACAGATGATGACATTTCATAACCTAGGATTGCCCAGATATTCTATATATTTATCCACCTCAATGAGTAGTCCCTTGCAAGAATATAATGTCTTCTCTATTTTCATTTTATATATCTCATTAATGATTTCCTGTTGTTACCATTATTTAACCCATTTACAATAATAGATAATAGATTACAACTATCCATACTGCATATTT
>NW_025054753.1:0-8464 GCF_019279795.1 Protopterus annectens
TAACAGGCTGGTAATTTGATTTTTATGAATTATCTGTCATAACACCTTCTTAGCCTCTACTGGCCAGATGACCTTCTGGGAAAACATGCCTGTTGTTTGAAACACAGGTTAGTTGTTTATCTGTGTAAATGTTTGCTGAAGTTGATCATCGATTCCTTTTAGACATTAGTGAACACTGAAATAAAGTCTCAGTTATTAAGATGGCTGGTCAGAATTAACAACGAATTAGAGGGAAAACATTTTTTAACATATGGGCTACCTCAAGACCTTGAATCAGCCCCCTTAAGTGCCTCCAGGTATTTCTTTCTTTGGAATTATCCTATTTATAACTTCAGGAGTCATATATTCCCTGTTTATATTTACATTAATAATTTTTATATTTATGTTTATATTTACATTAATAATTTCAAAAGTATGCTACATACAAGCTATTGAATGATTTCATCTAAAAGCTTACATGATGGGCAACATCACTGCATTGATACTTGAAGTCATATGCTATTTATTTACGTGGTCATGATTTTCATATTTATTTTAACATCTCAGATTAATTTGAGGAGACTCTTAGTGAGACAAGGCATTTTGTAGTCTGTCTTGGACCTGACAAGAACCATTCACCACAACATCTGTCTTGCTCTGATGAAGTAAGTTTCTAGGGAACAGTATAATTCTCTTGGGTATAGTCAGGAATATAGCAAAGCTTAGTTTAGATATTTTCTTTATTTATTTGAGACTGGCCTGCAGTGTTTTTTAAATATTTCCTGTGATTTTGAACTCTGATGTCACTGTGAATATATACTTGTTCTTTTAGTATTTATTATTAAATATATTTAAACCTTTCATTGTGGCTGATCTGTCTAGAGATATTTAAGTTTTGAGAGTACTTGCATATTTATTTGGTGACACTATGTGGGCCACTCCTAATAGCCTTGCTCTTGGTCAAACTACTATTTGTATTAATATTATTACTACACAGCAAGATTGGACACCATTTGTCAAGGGCCTTAAAGCAGCTGATAACGAGTTGGCTGGTGGCAGTGATAACTACCTTATAGTCTGGGCAAAAGGGGGCATAGCTAGTAAACCTGTGCCAGCCTTTCCCAGGTAGGTGTGTGTGTGTGTGTGTGTGTGTGTGTGTGTGTGTGTGTGTGTGTATATATATACGTGTGTATGTAAATCAAACCTCAAAGAGTGTGTGTGTCAGCTATTGGCAGGGACACAAAGCACTGGTTGGACAGAGAGGGTGCTGGAGGTCTTGGCTTGGCCACTCAGCAGAGATCTCAACTTTATAGCTGTGCCAGTGGGGAGTCTTATTGGGGATCTGGAGAAAGAGGGAGAAACCAGCCCCAGATTGACTGTGGTCTCTGTGTGCTCTTAAGGGAAATTGCACTTGATGCAGAGAGCTGCATCTGGAAATACTGTGTGTGTACCTGTTATCCTTCCAATGTACATCCCCCGGTGTTGCCAGTGGTGAGGATTGAGGCTCCTTGATTACTGGTCCAGTGGTGGGGCATCACACATGTATATTTTGCAGAGGATACCACTGCTATGGAACAGACTTCCCATCCACTTAAAAAAAAGTTCATCCTTATTGATTTTCAAGCACAACATAGATCTTTAGATTGGAAACAGAAAGTTTACCCCAGGACTGAAATGAACCTAGAAAGTCACCATAAGGCTGCATTACATATAGGAGAAAGACCAGAACATAAAGGAACTAGAGCTCTTCTCACTTAAAACCAGAACAGATGGATGAAAATGATATTGGTGCATAAAGTCATGTCAGGAAGATGTGAAGGGGTCATCCTTCACAGGAAGGACAGGGGCTAGCAAGCACAGGCATTAGACTGGCAGGACTAGCTGGTCTGTCACTCTTTGTAACTAGTCTGTAATATAGGTTGTGGAAATAGAACATCTGAATAAGTAGTGGAGAGGAAACCTACAGAACAATACAGAAAGGTAAGGCACACATAGAAAGCGTAAGGTTGAAAGAAAAGACTGAAAGGAGGTGGCATATTAAATACATTTGAGCAGACTAAGTAGGCTTAGTGTCTTCGTCTGCCATCAGACAATGCAATGTAATGTGAAATAATTTGGTCAGGGTCCCACAGATTGCAAGAATATTACATGACACAAGGTGTTGACAGAAGGAGATAGTGTGTCTATCTGACTTGTCTGTTTGGGCATAATAATTTATAGATGTTGTCTTCTCCTATCATAGCTTGGCTACCACTTTTCAGCTATCCCATTTTCCCCTTGCAGGCTGCTGGAAGTTCACAATGCACTATCTACAACTCTGACTGTGAAAAAATACTTTTTCATGTTCATGTAGAAATAAGTACCCTCACCCTGTATGTAAACACACCTCCTCCCTCCTCTGTCCTTGTGCTCCCTTATCATTCTCTCTCTCACTCTCTCTCTCTCTCTTATTGTCTAATGCATACAAGTTTAGCAATTCCAGACAATTTTCATACTTCAGATGTAGACCTTTGAGATCCTTGTCTGGATGCGTTTCAGTTGTTTTACATAATTTTCCTTTTAGCTGCCCCAGGAATGCACACAGTATTCCAAATGTAATCTCACCAACATGGCACTATAACCTCCCTGTCTCTGGTATCTTTTTCATACAGAATAAAGATCACAGCTTTATGGATGGTTGTGCTGCCATCTTTACTTATGTGGTGGCCCAGTGCTGATCACTCCTAGGATATTTGCAGCCATTGCATTTCCTAGTTTAGTATCCTCTGGTTTGTATGTGACCATTGGGTTTTGTGTCCTAAAAATTCAGAACCTTGCAGTTGCTAGCAATGAACCTTAGTTAACCATACCTTGCCTACTCTATAGGATTTTCATGTGCTTTTTTAAATTTTCCCAAATCTAGTACTGCGACCTCTAGTTTAATGTCATTTTTAAATATTTTCTGTCAGTTGCTCCCTTTGACATACAGGAAATGAGTAGGTGGAATAATGGGGGATGTAGCAGTGACCTTTGTAGTACTCCACTGGACAATTCTCTCACCACTACCAGCCTTCTCATAATTATCAGTCCTCGAATTCCTCCTTGCAGCCATCACCACAACAGTTTTTTGTAAGTGTCTGCCCTATTCTTAGCCCTTTCAGCTAACTTAGTAGTTTTCCATGTGGTACCAATGCTGGTGACTTCAAATCAAGGGGGGACTGGGTAACTGAATGGGTGGGGCAAACTCAAATGGGGTAGGGCTCTATTACAACAAGTCAGTAACTATTACAGGTGATCAAACAACAGATGGGGTCATTTACCTTTATCCACAGACTGCTTAAATATGTACCAACTCATTATAGTCACTAACTATTAATACCTCAAATGTCTCATTGTAATTAACAAGGTCAGTCTTAGATAAAATGGAGCACAAAACAAAATGACTCTGTGGGCCCTTGATATAAACTAGCTCCTCCAGCACCTCTCCAATGTCCCTTCCCTATTTTCTCTCATCTTAGCCCCACACCATCCAAATAGATGGCTTATTTCTTGTTTTTTCACTCTTTATCCCACTTTGTATCTTCTCCCATGCTTTTAACCCACCCTAATGAGCCAAGACACCACTGAAATAAGTTTGGAGGAAGTAACTGACTTAAGCTGGTGGTCTAGGAGTCACTGGGCTCCCAGGTATCTTAGCATTCTAGGTTGTGTTATGTATATCTCAGAGCTATTTTACAACCATTTGATCTAACAATTGCCTAAACAAAAAAATCATGACTAAGGACAAAAATTAATTCTTATTTCTTCCTTCAAAGAAAATCAATTGTGTCTAAAGTGACAACATTGTTGTTCCATGATAATAATAATAATAATAATAATAATAATAATAATAATAATAATAATAATATACCAATTTGTTAACCAGGTAGGATTACCAGGCACACAGTCCTTTTGCAGGAGTGATTTCAGAGTAATGTCAGGTTAAACAATGTAAACTGAGAAGGCAGGTGATCGCAAAGACAAATACATCCTACCTAGGAATAGTGCATGCCTTCCTATTTCTCTAAAAAAGATGGTTACCTTCTGTGCACCCCTCTGGTGTAAGACTGGGATGAGAGCAAAAGCACAAATAGCCAGAGGCATATATTACACAGCTGAGGATCCTAGAGAAGAAACAAAACCAAAGCACATAGATAAAACCCACACTAACACAGGGAGTACTTGCAGACTCTACACAGATGAAATCACAAAAACTCAGCCGAAGAATCAACTGGTTTTAGATGGCAGCACTACTTGATGTGACAGTCTGCCATTCATGATCAGTTGGTAACACACACATCCTGCCCAGAATGCCACAGATAGCTACTTATTGTGTACAATACTGATGTTATACTATGATGGAAAGTGAAAATAAAATATGGACAACTTGCTACTTTAAGATACACAACAACCTGTCCTCCCCAGCCGTCACAGACAATGCCAGTACTCATCATTTACGGACACTTTATTGACTGTGCACACCTCAGTTGGTTTTGTTAAAACAGGTATGGTAAAGTATTCCTGCTGGCTTCACACAAGCGCACACTACTGCAAAGTCATGATAACAACTGCTTAACATGAACAAATGCCAACGTCAGTCACTTTGTTCCACAGACAGCCACTGAACCTAGCACTTAAAGCCTTCTTTAATTACTGTATACACCTCATATATCAGAATGTAATAAAATAATAATTGGCCACAGTAATTTATTTTACCCCTAAAACATACCCCCCACACACATATAGACAGATGTAACAATTATTACAGCCGCTTGTATTACTCTGACTGTGCATCTCAGATATTTGATTGTGAACAAAAAATGCATAAATATAGAAATAACTGCAATGAAGGACTTCATCATCTCTGCTATTATTGTCACACCTAAATAATCTATACTGGTGCCACTATATTCTAAGGTATATTTTAAAAAAGGACTTAAACTGTTGATGTGCTTATGAAACTTTTTAAGTGCATCAGTGCTCCCACTCCACACCAAAAACACATTATCAATAAAACATTTGTACAAGAGAATGTTGTTCATATACATGCTGTTGAAAATGTGTGCCATTTCCCATCCATGCATAAAGATATTTGCATAACTCAATGCCATGGCAGCACCCATGACCACTCCATTTGGTTGGTAGTACAAGTTGTTGTTAAACTCAAAGCAGTTGTAACTGAGGATTATGTCTATAGCTTCCATAATTAATTGTATAGTATTAGTGGAAAAAAGCTTAGAATTAACAATCTCCTCTAACTGTGTCCATATCCTCCTCATTGGGAATAACTGTGTATAAAGATTTAATATCCAGTGTCATTAGAAAGTCTTTTTCACTAACATCTACATTTTTTATTTTTGTTAAAAAATCAAATTAGTCTCTGATGTATGAGCTGCCCTTTTCCACCACTTTTTGCAAATGCTTATCAGCAAAAATAGCTAAACCTTCAGTTTTGCTGTTACTGCTTGCCACCATTGGCCTCAGAGGTGGATTGTCTTAGTCTTTCAGCCAGATTCAGCAAGCTCTGCACAGAGTGCAGGAATAGTGCAAGAGCTGCTGCATGCAATATGGCAGATGAGCGATCCAGGATCAAGCTCCTGGAACGTACACAAGTGCTCCTACACTATTCCAGCACGGACACCACTGCTATATACTAATTACCTCATTTGCTGGTGAAAACCATGCAAATGAGGTGAATTAGCGATCCATGAAACAGGCAGTTGTCTGTGCCTAAACAGTGTACAAAGCAGAAATGTATTCAGCTAGTAGCCGAATACATTTCTGCAAATTACAAAAAGGAGGCATGACAGCTCAAAAGAAAGCATGTATTACATTTAGTAGGCATGCCAATGGCCAAATATATGGCAGTTGGCATGAAAAATAGCTTAAGATTTGTAAAATAAAACTTTTTTTTTTTTGGCTGATCTTGGCCGTTTAAGCATAGGGCAGCAGCGCACAAACGGGATTGTGCCAAAAATTAAAAAAAATGGGGGAAAAGCAATTTTCAGGGAAATCTGCATTTTGCCATTATAGTCAATGGCATGCAGAATGAAAACAATACCAGGGAACAGTGGTTGCTAAGGGGAAAGGCTCAGTGTGAGTGCAGTAACTATGGAGTAAGGCAGTGGGGTATGCAAATGAGGGGAATCTTACTGAATTACAAATTTCTTCTCAGTGTCAGACTGCACCTATCCGTGTAGGTGCTCTAATATGGCCGTATAAGCAGGAGAAGTAAATGACATCAAAAGGGGGTGTGTGATGCTTGCTGTAAGCACATTGGAGCACTGTTGCCCAGGTTTGCGCTTAGCTAAGCACAGCTAAGCAAGGGGGGGTGAGTCTGAGGCTGTAATGTCTTACACCATGAAATGAAGAGCATGTTCACGTCCAGGGAGAGACAGTTCTGCTAAAATGTGTTTATCTTAGCTAAATGGGTATGCGCAGCATGCACTGGGAATTAAACAAACCCAAAAAGAAAAAAAAAACAGGAAATGGCAGCACTGTACCTATGTAAGCAAGGGGGTGTGTCCGAGCCTGTATAGCGTTGTTTAGCTTGCCTAAACAGGTGTGCGCTGCACGCACCAGGATTTAAACCACAAAACTAAAAAATACAGGAAATGGCAAGTGGAACAAGAAAAAAACAGGAAATAGCAGAATAGAGGCACTCAAATACAAGTAATAGAGCTGGCAGGTGGAATGTATCATACTCAGCCAATCACACAGGCAGCATCTGCAGTACACCACTATAAACTATGCAAACACCTTGTAGTATGTTTTTTCCCACAAACTCTATACACCACCAGTGTACACAGACAGGGAAATTTTACCTGACAAAACTACCAAAATGTTAGGGGCTGCTGTTGCTCTCATACATCAGTATGTGGAAGGGGCTGAGGGTGGTGAAGAGGACAATGCTGACAACTGCCCCAGACTTATATGAGAAGGAGGAGAAGAGTGTTCAGGCCCAGGGTAACCTACCACGGGCTACATAATCTGGGATAGTACAGCACTATAGGTAGGACAGGACATACTGAAGCAAATTGTGGAGCTGTGCCGGCCTCGTCTCACATCCAGAACAAACAGAGGGGAACCCATCCCAGTGGATACCAAGGTATGTGTAGCTCTAAGAATACTAGCTTTAGGTACTTTCCAAAGAGCAACTGGGGATATCATGGGGGTCTCACAGGCATCTGTGTCCAAGATACTCAATCAGTTCCTGGATGCCATGCAAACATGCCGTGGAGCACATTAAATTCCCCAGCACCCGTGAGGAGCTGACTGGCAATATGTGTCTCTTCCACCATGTAGCGGACTACCCAGAGGTACTGGGTGCCATAGACTGCATGCACATCCACATCAAAGCACCACCTGGTGACCGGGGTAGGATTTACATAAACTGCAAGGGGTTCCACTCCATCAACTGCCAAGTCATGTGCAATGCCCAGGGCATTATCATGAATGTGTGTGATGGCTGCCCTGGAAGGTATCACAACTCCCACATCTGGCATTCCTCACAGCTGTATCAGTGGTTTGCCAGGGGACGCATCATATATGGCCACTTAGTGGGGGATGCTGGCTATGCACTGGAGCCTTGGATGATGACACCCATTAGAAATGCACATACACCCACACAAGAACGCCATAATGAGGCAGATGCACAAACCAGGATCATTATAGAACATGTGTTTGGGATGCTCAAGTCAGGGTTCCACTGTCTTGACATACCTGGTGGAGCCTTGCAGTACTCTCCAGCCACATGTGCACACATAGTCATAGTACATGCCATGCTACACAATATGATCCTGCAAAAACAGCTGCAGCAGGAACAAAATGGGGAAGGGCCACACAGCCCCCCACCATTTCCAAGGCCTCCACAGGCACAGAGTGACCTGGAGGAGGTGAATATCCCACAGGCCTGCTGCCACTGTAAGGCAGATTTCAGAAGTGTGCCCAGTATGTCATGGCCTTGGTAAAGTGGCGTAATACATAGCACACTATACACTACACTGTAGGGCCCCAGGGACTGACTCTCTCTCTCTCTCTGACTCACACGTACAGTAAAATGGATGCCAAACATCACACCACCTATACCTGACCATGTATAGGCAGTTTATCATGTGCATCTGACAGGTCTATATTAGATATTCAAACGTTTAAATGTTTGAATCACTAAAGAAAGAACTTTAGTGATCGAATGCTTAAATGTTCGAATATCTATAAAAAGAACATTTACAAAAAAAAGAAAAAGTAAAGGGTTTAAGCGGGGTAAGGCCCTGGCTTTCTCAGACACCCTTACATTATTCCAAGAGCTTAAATATACCAACTCGACATTGTACTCTTCAGTGTGCTACAGTGCGGAAACAGAATATTTCCATTTCCTCTACAACAAATGTAGAGCGATCTTGGAGTTGGTATATTACTCTTGATTCATGATCAATAGCGTGTGTGTGTGTGTGTGTGTGTGTGTGTG
>NW_025054754.1:0-8209 GCF_019279795.1 Protopterus annectens
GTTTCTCTGTGTTTTTTTTGTGTGTTCTCTGTTGTGTTTCTGTTTTTCTCTGTTTTTTCTCTTTTCTCTGTGTTTCTCTGTGTGCTTTTTTGTTTCTTTGTTCTTTTTGTGTGTGTTTTTTTGTGTGTCTCTGTTTCTTTTGTGTTTCTCTGTTTCTCTGTTTTTCTTTTCTTGTTTCTGTGTTTCTCTGTGTGTCTCTCTCTGTGTGTGCTTCTGTGTGTGTGTGTTTCTGTGTGTGTTTCTCTGTGTGTTGTGTTTCCCTCTGTGTGTTGTGTTTCCCTCTGTGTGTGTGCTTTTGTTTCTCTGTGTGTCCTTCTTTGTTTTCTCTTGTGTGTTCTCTGTTTCTCTTGTGTGTGTTTTTCTCTGTGTCTTTTGTGTTTCTCTGTGTGCGTGTTTGTGTGTTTCTCTGTGTGCGTGTGTTTCTCTCTGTGTTTCTGTCTGTTTCTGTCTGTGTGTTTCTCTTGTGTGTGTTCTGTGTTTCTCTGTGTTTCTTTGTGTTTCTCTCTGTGTGTTCTTGTGTGTTCATGTGTTTCTCTGTGTTTCTCTGTGTTTCTCTGTGTTTCTCTGTGTTTCTCTGTGTTTCTCTGTGTTTGTGTTTCTCTGTGTTTCTGTGTTTCTCTGTTTCTGTGTGTGTGTTTTTGTGTGTGTTTCTGTGTCTGTGTGTGTGTGTTTCTGTGTGTGTTTCTGTGTCTGTGTGTGTTTCTGTCTCTGTGTGTTTCTGTGTGTGTGTTTCTGTTTCTGTGTGTATCTGTTTTTCTGTGTTTCTGTGTTTCTCTGTGTATGTCCTTCATGGATGCATCTGCAGTCATAACAAATGGGTTGTCCTGTTGTCAGGCAGCCCTTGTCGGCCGGATTCCAAAGTCTGGGTCCGTTTTGGGGATGTCGACTTCACCCGACGCCATCTCTGCTGGTCTTCGGGTATAAAGGCATCAGCCGACGCCATTTTCCTCAGTCTTTCTTGCTGGCCAAGCAGAAGCTGTTCGCAAATGCCGGTCGGTCAGATCCAGAGATTACTACTCAATACTACGAAGACTTCTAAAAACTAAGTACCGTGGGACTCTTTCTTGCCTCAGCCGATGTCAGAAAAAGTCAATAACTGTTTAACTTGTGGGAAACAAATACCTCATAAAGATTTCCACTCTTACTGTTTGCCTTGTTAGGCCCAGACCACGATGTAGCAGCCTGTTAGGCCTGTGCTTCTTCAACCAACGCTTAGGGCCGGTCGGAGTTTGCTGAACAGTTTTTCGGCTCTGATTTTGCGTATTATGCCGCGGATCCTCCGACTACCCAAATTGTTAAAACGAAGAAAAAAACCGAAATCGGGTCCGGGGTTTTGCCAAAACCACAGTTGCAGAGTGTCTGGTTTCGCCAAACCGAGAAAAATGTCAATCTTCAGCCCAATCCTTGACTACTACTGAGGCTCCTGTTATCTTACCAGAATCAGCCTCAGAAATTTTGCCTACAACTGTGGTTCCTACTGATCTATCAGACACCATCCCTTTGGATTCTCTACCCCGCACGTGGTGCTGCTAGGCCTCCTGCAGCCATGTCTATCAAGGCCTTTGCCACGCCTAAAGCCGCCAAATCAGCCAGATCACTGCCTGTTAAACCACCCCCACTCAGCCCCACTTCTAGTTCACAAATGCTTACTCTGGCAGAAGATTTAATATCCTTAATTAGGGGATCCCAATCTCACCCAGACAGGGCCTCTCAGCCCCCAGAAAAGAGACCAAGGGCAGAGCCCCCTGAGCGTGTGTCCTCTGATGATTCTGCGGATGACTCAGACATTACAGACCAGCCAGATGCTCCTTTTTCCAATTATGAAGATTCAGATGCTGAAGAATCCATTCCAGCTGCCTCTCCACCAGAGGAATTCTCCTTTGGGGAAACCTTACATGCCATGAGAGAACAATTCCAATGGCAGGGACAAGATTTCTCAGATTCAAGAAAAAGGCTTAGGACTTTTCTGCACTTACCACAACATAGGCCCTTAGCTATACCTCCTGTCCTGTCTGTTGTGGACAATGCATTTAATGATGTCTGCACTGCACCTGATTCTTTACCTCCAGCCCCTGCCAAACCAGATAGATTTTACAGGGTGCCAGACACTCATCACCACCTATACAAGGCCCCACTGGCAGACCCCGAAACTATATCCCAGGGGCCTAAGGCAGTAGCCTCGACCACAGCAAAAAACCCTATTCCCTCTGAAAGGGAATCCAGGTCCTTAGAGAGATGGGGTAAAAAAGTCTACACCTCTGCTACTCAGCTAGAGCTTTAAACTGTCAGTTTCACATGATCCAATACCAAGAGTTTATGCTTGATCAGTTAATTAAAAAGCTGTCCTCTGATGAATCTTTAGATAAGAAATATGTATTAGAAATGGTGAATAACATCCAACAGGTTAGTAACCATTCTTTAAAATGTGGCTATGATGCACTGGAGGCTTCATTTAGATCAGCCATGACTGGCACAGTAATAAGAAGGCATGCATGGTTGAAAGAACAGGTCTTACCGGATCATGTTAAAGCTAAGCTATTGGATGCTCCTATGGATAAGGCCAGTCTATTTGGGAACCTGCCCAGCAGGTAATGAAGAAATGGAAGAGAAGGCAAAATCTGTACAAACAGTTAAAGATTTCTTACAGGTTCAGCCCCAAGGTTTAGCAGGAACTGGCCTGCCAAAATTGGTCCTTTCCTGACTCCACAAGATCACAAAGGGGCAGGAACAGACGCTCTAGGGGCAGAAATCAATCCAGAGGGGGTGCCTACAGAGGACGACACAGTGGCAAGGCAATAACCGAGGCACAGACACCACTGCCACTGCAACAGGACAATCACAGTGACTTGGCTCTGACTACCAGGGAGCAAAGAGCAGCATTAGGCGGGAAGTTAGCCTTATTCTCAAAAAATTGGCACTATATCACAAAAGACAAGTGGATTTTGCAAACCATAGACCAAGGCTACCGGTTCCACTTCCACACTTTACCAGTAAAAGAGGAATGCCAAACCTGCCCCCAAATCAAATACAAGCCCTGCACCAGATAGCGGAATTAATAAAGATGAGAGCTGTGGAAAGAGTACCAATAACAGAACAGGGCAAAGGATTCTACTCCAGACTCTTCCTAGTACCAAGAAAAGAGAAAACTGGAGACCTATTCTCGACCTGTCCATCTTAAACACATACATCATTGTCCCAAAATTCAAAATGCTGACCCTACAGCAACTTCTTCCCATGCTGGGCAAGGAGTGTTGGCTGGTAACTCTAGATCTCAAGGAGGCATACCTGCACGCCCCCAGACCAAATTGCAGAAGATACCTCAGATTTCTTGCAGGATCAGAGCATTATCAATTCTCAGCATTGCCCTTTGGCTTATCTACTGCCCAGAGTATTCACAAAATGCCTGGCATCAGTAATCGCTCACTGCAGAGTACAGGAATCCAAATTTATCCATACCTGGACGACTGGCGGACAACAAAAGCAAGCTGACAACAGATTTACAAAGGGTCATTTACTTGCTTCAACACTGGGATACACAGTCAATTTACAAAGTCAAGGCTGATACCATCCCAGACAAGAACCTTCTGGTGGAATTGGACACAGTAAACAGATGGCATTCCTAACTGCAGAAAAACAAAGAACTCCTCTTTACTTCTTGGCATTAACAAAGCAGAACAGACTAACAGCAAGAAAAGTCCTGCAGGCCTTGGGCTTCATGGCATCATGCATAATCTTGGTCCCACATGCCAGACTGCATATGAGAAAGTTACAGTGGTACCTAAAGAATTTATGGTCTCAACACAGGCACAGCTTAGAAACAGAAATACCACTAATCCCATGCTTAAAACAGGAGTTCCTATGGTGGGCTCGGGCATGCCAGTCAAACCCAGGCTTACCCTTCCACAAATTTCCAGCAACCCAAACCATCACAACGGATGCCTCAGACCTAGGATGGGGGGCACACATGCTGGACAAATGCGTACAAGGAGTGTTCAGGACCAGGTGCACCTGCACATAAACCAAAAGAAATGCTGGCAGTAAAACTGGCAATCCTAAAATTCAGACCATTCCTCAAAGAAGGCCATTTGATGATAAGGACAGACAACACCACAGTCATGTGGTACATCAACAAACAGGGAGGCACTCATTCTTACCCCCTATGCAGAATGACTTTGGACCTTTGGGATCTGGCTCTCAGCTACAACATCCAGTTACAGGCAATATTTGTACCGGGGAAAGAGAACATCCTAGCAGACATTTTAAGCAGAACCACCTCGGATGCTCACGAATGGATGCTACACCCGGACATCTTCAAGACCATCACAAAGAAATGGGGAATGCCACAAATAGATCTATTCGACTCCGCACTCAATCACCAGCTCAAAAAATTCTGCACAAGGACATTCCACCCACTTGCATGGAAGGTGGACTCTCTATCCTTCAGCTGGAAAGGCCTGACAGCATATGCATTTCCACCTCTTCCCTTGATGCACAAGGTACTACTGAAAATCAAAGAGGAACGACCAAGGATAATTCTGATAGACCCGAACTGGCCAAGACAACACTGGTACCCATTGCTGAAGAGCATGTCCTGGGAGAAAATGTGGTCAATACCACTGATTCTGATGTTAACTCAGAACAACTACAACATCATACATCCAAACCTAAAACCCTTGCAACTGACTGCCTGGAACATCACATAGCAGTAACTAACCCAGACCTTTCACAAAGGGTTAAAGACATTATCCTTGAAGCCCGCAGACCTTCAACAAGAAGGAACTATGCAGGAAAATGGAAAAGGTTCGTCATTTGGAGTACTGAAAGAGGAAAAGATGTGTCGAACATAGATATTGCTAACATTCTGGATACTTGGCAGAGCTTCTACATACAGGCCTGTCCTATTCCTCCATCAAGATACATGCATCAGCTATTTCAGCAGAATACAGCTTTGATCCTCCTGTCTTTTCACATCCTCTACTCAGGCAGTTCCTCAGAGGGATCAAGAATGTAAAACCTCCTAGGAAACCACCATTGCCAGCATGGGACTTGAATTTTGTACTAGAAAAGTTGACACTCCTTTGAACCAGCAGCAACAGCAGATCTACAACACCTGTCATGGAAAACTTTCCTACTGGCTATTACTTCAGCAAGGAGGGTTTCGGAACTACAGGCCTTAATGGCAGTGCAACCCTTCCTAATCTTCCATCAAGATAGGGTGTCCATGAGAACTAATCCTACATTTATGCCTAAGGTGGTATCCAGAGTGTCTTTAAACCAGGCAATCCACCTACCTTCTTTCCCAATCCACAGGTGAAAGAATAATGCATACCTTGGATGTACATAGACAGTTACGCTACTACCTGGACAGAACCAAAGGTAACAGAAAAACTGACCAGCTCTTTGTAGCCTATGCAACAGGAAAGGAAGGAAAAGCAATTTCCAAACAGACAATCTCCAAATGGATAGGAAATTGCATAGATTCTGTTACTCCTACCATGGAAAACCAATTCCACAGAACATAAGACCTCATTCTACAAGGGCTACAGCCACTACCACAGCTTTCTTAAGAGGAGTGGCAACCAAGGACATTATTGAGGCGGCTACTTGGACCTCCGTGCATACATTTGCCAAGCATTATAATTTACCTCTATATTCTAGATCCCGAGCAGGGTTTGCCACTGCTGTACTGCAAGGATCCTGACTACTTCTTATCCTCCTCCCTAGTTTGGCTATGGTATTCTACCCATTTGTTATGACTGCAGATGCATCCATGAAGGACATAGTACAGTTTTGTACCTACCATAAATGTAGATGTCCGAACTGGATAGCATCTGCAGTCAGGATTACCCTCCCTCCTTCCCCTCTGCGGTACTCCTAGGGTATTTACCCTCCTAATAGCTAGCTGGGGGGGGGGGGAGTCTCTTATGGTGTATTTGTTTGTATATATGTACATACATGTTTATTTTTTGTGTTTGCCTTCTACTATTTTGGAAACATTGGCATTTATCCAAAATTTAGCTTTCCAAGAGGGCAATTGTGTATCTGGGGCAAGAAACACTGAGGAAAAGGGCGCCGCCTGATGCCTTTATACCCCAAGACCAGCAGAGATGTCGCCGGGTGAAGTGCGACACCAGCCGAAGCCGGACCCAGACTTTGGAATCCGGCTCAAGGGCTGCCTCACGACAGGACAACCCATTTGTTATGACTGCAGATGCTATCCAGTTCGGCCATCTACATTTATGGTAGGTACAAAACTGTACTTTCTTTATGTTGCTCTGTGTGTGTTTCTTTGTGTTACTCTGTGTGTGTGTTACTGTGTATGTTACTCTGTGTGTGTGTTACTGTGTATGTTACTCTGTGTGTGTGTTACTGTGTATGTTACTCTGTGTGTGTGTTTCTCTGTTTCTCTGTGTGTTTCTTTGTGTTACTCTGTGTGTGTTTCTTTGTGTTACTCTGTGTGTTTCTTTGTGTTACTCTGTGTGTGTGTGTTACTGTGTGTGTTACTGTGTGTGTCTGTGTTTCGCTGTGTGTCTGTGTTTCTCTGTCTGTGTTTCACTGTCTGTGTTACTCTGTGTGTCTGTTTCTCTGTGTGTGTGTTTCTCTGTGCATTTCTCTGTGTGTTTCTGTTTCTCTGTGTTTCTTTGTGTGTGTGTTTGTGTTTCTCTGTGTGTTTCTCTGTTTCTGTGTGTGTGTGTTTCTCTGTATGTGTGTGTTTCTCTGTGTTTTTCTCTGTGTGTGTGTTTGTGTGTGCGTCTTTCTCTGTGTGCGCTTCTGTGTGTGTGTGTGTTTCCCTGTGTGTGTGTTTCCCTGTGTGTGTTTCTGTGTGTGTTTCCCTGTGTGTGTGTTTCTCTGTTTCTGTGTGTGTGTTTCTCTGTTTCTCTGTGTGTGTGTTTCTCTGTTTCTCTGTGTGTGTGTTTCTCTGTTTCTCTGTGTGTGTGTTTCTCTGTTTCTCTGTGTGTTTCTCTCTTTCTCTGTGTTTCTCTGTGTGTGCGTTTCTCTGTGTGTGTGCGCGTTTCTCTGTGTGTGTGTTTCTCTTTCTCTGTGTGTGTGTTTCTCTTTCTCTGTGTGTGTTTCTCTTTCTCTGTGTGTGTTTCTCTGTGTGTGTTTCTCTGTGTGTGTATCTCTGTGTGTGGGTTTCTCTGTTTCTGTGTGTGTGTTTCTCTGTGTGTCTGTGTCTCTTTGTGTGTGTCTCTTTGTGTGTGTCTCTTTGTGTGTGTCTCTTTGTGTGTGTCTGTGTGTGACTTTCTTTCTCTGTGCATCTTTCTTTCTCTGTTTCTCTGTGTGTCTGTGTGTCTTTCTTTCTCTGTGTGTTTCTGTCTCTCTCTCTCTCTCTGTGTGTTTGTGTGCGCATTTCTGTGTGTTTCTGTGTGTGTTTCTCTGTGTGTGCCTCTGTGTTTCTCTGTGTGTGCCTCTGTGTTTCTCTGTGTGTGTGCCTCTCTCTATATCTCTCGTGTGTTTCTCTCTCGTGTGTTTCTCTCTCGTGTGTTTCTCTCTGTGTGTGTTATGTGTGTCTTTCTCTGTGTGTCTTTGCGTCTCTGTGTGTGTCTCTTTCTGTGTGTTTCTCTGTGTGTATTTCTGTTTCTCTGTGTGTTTCTGTGTGTTTTTGTTTCTCTGTGTGTTTCTGTGTGTTTCCCTGTGTGTGTGTGTTTCCCTGTGTGTTTCTTTCTCTCTCTATCTTCCTCTCTTGTGTTTCTCTCTGTGTGTTTCTCTGTGCATGTGTTTCTGCGTTTCTCTGTGTGTGTGCATCTCTGTGTGTGTGCGTCTGTGTTTGTGTGTGTGTGTGTGCTCTCGTGTATTTCTCTGTTTCTGTGTGTGCTTCTGTGTGTGTCTTTCTGTGTGTATCTTTCCTGTGTGTTCTCTGTGTGTGTGTTTCTGTGTTTCTTTGTGTTTCTCTCTGTGTCTCTGTTTTTGTGTGTGTCTCTGTTTCCCTGTGTCTCTGAATGTCTCTGTGTGTCTCTGCGTCTCTCTATGTGTGTCTGTCTCTCTTTGTGTCTCTGTCGCTCTGTGTCTCTGTCTCTCTTTGTGTCTGTGTCTCTGTGTGTGTCTCTTTCTGTGTGTCGCTCTTTCTCTGTGTGTGTTTCTCTGTGTGTTTCGTGTGTCTTTCTCTGTGTCTGTGCTGTGTCTTGTGTGTGTCTTCTGTGTGTGTCTTCCCGTGTCTTTGTGTGTGTGTGTTTTTCTGTGTGTGTTTTTTTTGGTTTTTTGGGGTTTT
>NW_025054755.1:0-7500 GCF_019279795.1 Protopterus annectens
GTTTAAGACCTTACAATATTATTCATAACTTATAACTGGTGTGCAACTAAAGGGACATTTTAAGGCAGAATATTTTATATTAAATGTTTTTTTAATCAAATAAATGTTAAAAACTACTTGGTTTTAATTTTACAGTTTAAATTAATAACATAATGTCAGTGGACCAGTACGTAGTACATTCACCACTGGTGCCGGAAGATAAAAGTCTGTAGGTTCTATTGCTATAATGGCTACTTGGACAAATTTACCAGTACTGACACTGTATAACACCAACAAATCGCTGCAGTCAGCAACGCAGACTTCTCTTTGAATAATCTTTATTGAAACTATAAAAACAAATGGATTGTATGCTTTCATTCTGTAAACATTAGGACGTCTTTAGAATCAAAAACCACTAGAAACCTTCCTCATTAGTCGAAGATATTAGAGAGTATGTGCAGTCCCAATGGGGCAAGATTAGGTGTAAGATTAACACATCACAACAGTGAACAAGAGCAAAGTTATTTTAGGAAGGCTTTAGTGTTAAGAGTATGGATCACTGGCAAAAGAAATCAAAAGCATTTTTAAGAAAAAATGAAACATTCTTAAAGGTAACCTGGAGATTTACAATTTTTTTAGGGATAAACCTCTCTTTTGTTTTTTTTTTTTTAAATATGCCCTAGTATTAAGCAAAGTTTTGAGAGCATGCAATATTCTAAGCTTTATAACACCTCCCAAAAGAAAGGCACAACTAAGTGTAGTGCATGTGGACAATGTTTGTGTATTCTGGAGGGTGATAGTTTAACACTGGAGAATGATATTTGTTCTACAATTCATTTTATGAAAGGAAATTGTCAATCCAGGGTGGTAGTTTATTTGGCTAAATGTTTAGGGTGCCCAGCTTTTTGTATGGGCAAAACTGAAAGACCCTGAGGAATAGAATATATGAACATATTTACCAGATAAGTAAGTACAACATGAATGTTTTTCTATTACTTGCCCTAATTTTACAAATTTTAATTTTGGGATCTTAGAGCAAATTAAGATTAATCCCAGGGGTGGTGATTTTAAGTCCAGGTTAGAAGAAAAATAAATAAAATTGGAAGTGAGACTGCGTGCTTTCCATAACCCTGATACTAATGAGAAAAATTTCAGCCTCTACTAAATGCAAGGTCAACTTTTATTTGATTTTTTAGTTTTCACTAATTTTTATATTTTAGTAATTTAAGAACTTTTATTTGTAAAGGTTTCTACAGATTATTAGATTTTTATCCTGCTGGGTGTCCATACATTTTTCTTTCTACCGTACCTTTAAATGATTGAGAGTTATTTAATTGAACAGTTGTTTAGTATATAAAAGACTGGTGTCTGGTTGTTTTTGATTCTGAAGAAGTCCTAATATTTATAAGATGAAAGCAGTCAATCCATTTGTTTTTTATAAATTTAATAAAGAGTTTTTGAAGAGAAGTCCATGTTATTGATTGCAGTGATACCTTGATGTTATTTAGTTGTTTTGTATCGCTACACATTTACTTTACCAATACTAACACTATGTTACAGGATAAGGGGGCTACAGCACTCCTAAGAATGTAATTTTCTGAATGAGATGTTAAACTAAGGCTCCATCTGCTTGACTTGGTGGTTGCTGTGGTGTATGTAAAAGAATCCAAAGCAATTATAGAAAATGGATTAAGGGAAGATCCTCACTGCATTAGCCCAATTTCGCCTGATTCATATGAATACACATTAAGTGTTAGGAAAGAGGACCATGTGGCCTAGTGGGGCTTTTCTGGTTAAGAAAATCTGAGGAATACCTCACTGTGCATTGATTTAGATTTGCAGGTTTTTAATTTTGTATTTATTGTTAGAGCACAGAATTTATACGTTGGAGAGAGATAGTTAGACAGACGTTTAATTAGATAGACCTTTCCATTTCCATTTACTAATCAACTTAATTTTATTATTTCCTTTTTAAAGTTATGAAGACAGACTTAAGGCAGCGAAATGCCATGCTATTGTTATGTGTATCTGGTATTTGAACAGAAAGAGTTGCAAACTGACCATCTGTTACAAACAAGTGAATTTCCCTTCACTAGAATCGAACTGCTGCAGCATACTTTGTCATTGTATGTAATCATTTTATATTTATTATTGATTTTGCACTACCCTGGCCTTGAGCAATTAAGCAAGTCGGTGTCCACAATAGCCATACTTATGTTCACATCAATATTTGTAAACAGCAACATCAAGGTAAATGGCCCTCTTCCCAGTTTAGAAAGCTCCATGACCTCATATTACACAGATATAGACACTTCATGGAGTTCTGATCTTGATAAAGATGGTTATACAAGGTGCTGTAGCAACTGTCACTGGCTTTCTGAAAACACTATACTCATTCCTTAAAATAGTCCACTGTGTTGCAGGTACAAGTATGCTGAGCAGCTGAAGATCACAATATGCTATCATCTTTCATTAAAACATATGCAGAGGGTCTTACAACCACTCCCACCATGATGTTTGAGTATTGTGATGGTGGTGATGATGATGATAATAATAATAGCACAATACCTCTTACACAAACGCCCATCAAGCACATTCACTTGACATATAAGGAGACACTGTTTAATAAGACTCCTGGCAGAGCCTGTAAATTCCTAATGTTAAAATGTAATCCAGTCTATCTGGTTGAGCACTGCCTAAAAGTGGCTGATTGATTAAGCACAAAGACACTGTATTCATCAAACTGGTTAAGGATCAACAATAGTTGCCCATCTCAATAGGCTGAAAGTGGGCATATATAGTTACTAAAATGGTTTTGGGTAACAGAGGTGATTTTGACCTTGCTGTCCATCTTGCAGGAGTGAATGATGTGGAACATTCCAGTGTGAGGGAAATTCAGAGTGACATGGCAGTTCTTTTGTCTTCCTTCTGTCAGGCATGAATCACCTTTATATGAAGCACAAGCTTTCCCTAACATAAGAGGGCACCAATGTTTAGGGACAAGAAGTGACTGACTTCATATATAATATTAGTCAAAGGGTCTGAGAGAAAGCTATATGCGTTTTCTTGGTTTGAGCTAAATCATTTTCCAGGCTGCTAATCTTTGAGCAATGGTCTCCACCCTTCCACAAAGGTATATCCTTTCTGAACTGACAATTTGGCCCACAGTAGTGCCATTGTTGTTTGCCATAGTGATGACATGAGGACCATTGTCTCATAAAACCAATTGGTTCTCCAGTTTATTTCTCAGCAGTACTTCCTGTGCAACGTTTGCAAGTTCTCCCTCTATTAGCCTGGACTTTCAGTGTGTGTTCTGATTTCCTTCTACATCAAAAAGACACGTGGAAGGTAAACTGGCAAGTGCAAACTGTCCACAGCTCTGTGTGTGTGTGTGTGTGTGTGTGTGGGGGGGGGGGGGTCCGGTCTGTATAGTATGGAAAGATACAGAGGAATACCGCTGCTCCCTATTTGTCTAATCAACTTCTGCAGGTGGTGGTCAATGTTTATATGGTTACTATAAGGGTCAGATGCAACTTGGCAGCAATGAATGGATCAATGGATGGAGTGCCTTTTTTGGAAAAAAAAATTGACAATTTCATATGTAAGTGATAAATAATGTGAGGGTGGTTCTCCTTAACGAGGTTGGGGATTTTGTACTTTTTATAAAACATATCTCAAGGACCTACTCAGCATTCTCATATTCCTAAACTGTAAGGCATTCCATTCACTCCAGTCCTGTAGGACTGGAGTTAAGTTCCTGTCATGATCCCTAAAACTCT
Source organism: Protopterus annectens (assembly GCF_019279795.1). NCBI lineage: Eukaryota > Metazoa > Chordata > Ceratodontiformes > Protopteridae > Protopterus > Protopterus annectens. The sequence continues at coordinate 3,759 of NW_025054755.1, forward strand.
AAATGGGTGACAACTTAACTTACTTTTCTGGCGTGAAATAGTAACATCTCTTATAACCATTACAATATTGAGTAGCACAAAATTATCAGCTACCAAGCACCATCTACCCAAAATAATACATTGCATACTTTATTTAACTTAAACCCTTAACAATGCAAACATTTCCATTAATTTTGGGACACTTAAATTACCCCACAACTAACTAAGATATCTTGCCTCCTTCAGCGTATAAATGCAAATTACTTGAGCAAGTTTGAAAAAATGTACAATGGAAATGATGTACTGGTTAATGCCATAAGTAAGATATCCTTGACTTGCTCTGTTCTTTCCATAAATGTTCATTTTGTTGAAAGCATTTGTCAACAAGTTTATGCTTAATATTATCACTTTTAGGGGCAATTAGAAAAACAACTGCCTCAAAATAAATGAGATTCTATCTATCAAAAATGGTGTGGGATCTAGTCTTTCTTTGATTGTCCTTCACCTACTAGTATATCCAACTCTAATGTGTTTGTTTTTGCTTATTAAAAGAGTTAATAACCTCAGTACGTAATGCGTCATAGTCCTGGAGCATGGTCAGGGGTTGGTCTAGAATGGAGTTCTATAGCGAAGACATTCTGTACAGAACCATCTTGCATCAGAAGCTAACCTACTGGTTAGTTTGGATAACTCTCAAGAAAGTAAAGTACAGTTATTCCTTTGGCTGAAGTCTCCACAGATCCTTGCATTCCATTCACCCATGTTGTCCAGTATGCTACTTGCTTCTATGAGTACAGTTCCTTCTTTCCAGAAATCCTGTCCATAACCAAGCCTAATGTCATGTTAAAGCCCCTTCTAGTCAGTGCTCATAGCCTGGCTTCATGTATTGCTCCAGTTTCCCAAAGAATTCCTAACAGTTTTGATCATTGTTATTATGTCTACATATGTTGCCTAGTAACCTTGTTTGGCCCTTGACTCCTTCCAACCAAATTAGTCTTTGCTCATTTCCTTTCTGTATAATTTGCTGTGTAACCTATCTGCAATTATTATGTTACAGAATCCCACATTTTACAACCATCTGCTTTATGTTGTAAAATCACTGGGGCCTATTCTTCTCTAACTAGTCCATGTTTCTAATAGTTTGTTTAGTTTCCAGTAAAAATATTCTGACTATTTTCCTTCGGTAGCTTTTGAGATCTCCCTTTTTTCTAATGTGATCATACTTTCTGTGGAGAATGTAGCTGAAATATTTCCTGTGTTTTGGAAATTGATGACCCCCCCCCCCCCCCACACACACACACACAAAGCACCACCACCAAATATATGATCTCTGGTTTCAATTTCTTGAGCTAGCACCATTGTGTGTTATCCCTTGGGTTATGAAATGCTTACATATGGGCCTGCCAAAGAAGTGCCCTAAAATCCCCAAATCATTAATCATTTCTAACCCATCCTCTCCTCAAATGCAATACAACTCCAAGAACACTAAGAAATATACTGTAACAAAGCAAAGGACAGGCCTTACCTTCCTGGACTCTTGATTGCTCAAATAATAAATCAAAGTTATGTTGATGTGTAGTCTGCAGTTATGCAAAGCTCTTCACTAATCATTGTAAAACCATGCTAAGTCCTGCTTAGAGAAGCACAATATACAAGCATATCATAACTGATATAGTTCATTAAACCAAGCAGTGTTTCAGTCTGCCGACCATTTTTATGTGAATTCACTGTACTTTAAGGATAGAAATAATAATGTTTCAATAGCTCATTACTAAATTCGGGTAACATTTAGTTTCATTAAAATTAATAAAAATCATATATTAAAATATATCAATTAATAGCCTGCAATGTATAATAAAAATTAAACTTTGTTGATATACTGGAATACAAAATTAGGAATATTACTGGGTAACATGAATATAAAACAGTTCTCTTAGTGGTACCTTACTGCATCTTCAAATCTGCAGCTTACATAAACAAAAGGGAATTCCCTAACTGTGTACTTAACTCTCATATGAACATCTGCCACATTACATTTATTTATTTATTTATTTATTTATTTATTTATTTATGTACAGTTTGATAACCGGGCTGGTCTACTGACCCTTTTCATTCACAACCTGAGTAAAGTTGTTGTACAGTATAATCAATTCAGAGTAAATAGTTTGATGTACAAAATAAATGTCATGCTGAAATCTTTATAGTGATGCAGTTTGATACACAAAAATGAATATTTGCAGTAGAACAATTTGATATGCAACACAAAGTAAGTTATTCACAGTATATTACAGTCAGAATGAGCTGCAAAATTAGCCAGTGATATGAAAGCACCAGTCTGTGACTTTAACAGAACACACTGGAGCGGCAGATCTGTGTCCCAGAAATAACAGAATAAGCTGGAGAGGCAGATCTGTGTCCCTCCTGTGGAATAGGCTTCCCATTAATGTGAAGCTGAGTTCATCTATTACCCAATTTAAGTACAACCTAAACCAGTGGATGGGGAAACAGAAATTTACACTGGGCCTTGCACCCATGTCCTTATGGAAAGAGGTAGCTTATAAATACCTGACCCTCAGTGTCCTGTTTGGATACAGGATGTCATTATTCTTTCAGGGAAAACTTGGTTTGGCTTAGAAAGCCCCCCCCCCCATGCTAATAACAATCTATGAATCCATGAGAAAAAGCGGGAAAGTAAGGAATATGTGAATCTATTGTTGTCCAACATATCAGATAGAAAAACAACGCATCTAAAGATGCATTTTATCTTAAATATTAAATGCTGAAATTAAAATGCACTAAATGTCACAAAATACATTGCAACCAAATATAGGTTATATTAAATGACAAACTAATGGGGATGACTTATATGCATTTATTATCTTACCATGACTGATGATCATGTCGGAAAAAAGTGTTTTATTAAAAGGAAAGCAGCATTACATCATAGTCTCTTAAAATCATGTTTAAAATCTATGTATTATGTATTCTTAGCCTCTCTTTGACACATTTAGACAATATGTACTTAGTTGTGCATGGGACTAAATGTTATTGTCATATGTATTTATGACATGCTTTCATTGTTACTCACATGCATATGTCAGTGAAAAAGAGATACTTTACAGACATATCAAGAGACAAAGAATAAAAACGAAATAAATAATTACAAAATACTGTGCCTGTCTGAGCAGAAGTGATTTGATTAACATAGATGCATACAATTCCAGAATTCTAAGAATACTATTCGATAATAATGGCATACATGTAGAATTCCACTGTCACTTGCCTATTCAATTCCTGCTAGACATATGCATGACAAAATATGAGTATTCCAGTACATACAAACATACATACAATATTGACTGCTTTAATTTGTTTGTACTTATTATGATATCAAGTTCAACAGAAAAAACACAAATCCATCACCCCCCCAGAAAGATGTAAACTTCTAGCATAAAAACAATCAAAGGTACCCACAAAAGGCATATTCAGAAACTGAAAATTATTTCATTAAATTTTATTACATTTTTGGTGTGAGATGTAGGAGACAGTATGTTGCTTTTGCTGTAATATGCATAATTGCCTTGAAATAAGAATGGCACTGTATGTACACCAAAAAGTAATAAGAATTATTTTATATTCTTCTTTTGCTAGCTGGGAATTAATTCTGGCAAGTAAAATAAAAGGTGATATTGAGGGTATTATATGTAAACGAATACATGTTTTGAAAGAGCCTTTTGCGTTTTTTTATGCCTGTAAGTTATTT
>NW_025054756.1:0-6921 GCF_019279795.1 Protopterus annectens
AAATTTTCCCCTTAAAGACATCAGTTTACATTCAGTTGCACATGATTTTGCTGTGGATATGGTAGTAGAAATAGGTAATCCTGTGCAACACACAGCAGTGTACAGATAGTACAAGTAATTTCAATGCATGCCTGGAGAAGAGAGTGTTTGCCCATACCAAGTCACATTCTCCTTTCATGTCATAGCGGGCATATGCACTCTTATAAACTTGGAAAGAAGCCCTATGAAGGTGGAAATAACCACAGTGAAATCTATGTTACTGTTATGCAACATAAATATGTACCACAGGCACAGCTGTTTGGATAAATTAGTAAAATCTTCATTTAATGGATGTACCAAATAATTAAACTCCTAATACTTTACTAAACAGACCATGATATTTTTGGATTGTTTACGGTTCTTTCTATAGATTAAAGAACAATTATATTTCTTTTATTAGACATATATTGTTAATTTTTCTTAATCTGACATAAGCTATAACATGACAGCAAGAAATTCTGCTGAGCACATCACTGTAACATGGTTTCAGACCAATGATAACTCACCCTCTCTACCAGGATTTAATGAATGCATGTCTGTGTGTGGTGGGGGTGCTGATATTAATGGGAGTGTCCTATTCAGCCCTATTCCCATATACTGCACTCTGAAGCTCTAGAAGACCTGTGTGAGAGGCAAGTGTAAACTCTTGGAGAATCACAATAATAAAACCACAAAAGTTTGTTATAGGTTCATAGGTGTTTACTAGGCCAACAACCACAAGGACCTTTTTAAGCTTAGCCATGCATCCCAAATCTCTGACAAGTTCTGATACCCTTGATAAGTGCAAGCAGGGGTTTGGGAGATGAAACATTTATAAGCAGGGGCCTGGGAGATGAACCATTTACAGGTTGCCTGTGTCCATTAGAGACATAGATACCACACCAGAGATTAATTTCCTGTTCTGCATCCAATTGTCCAAGTTGCACTTGAATTGGGTTAGGGGTAAACTCTGCTTCACATGGATGGGGAGCTTGTTCTATAAACAGAGTAATCTCTGGGATACATAGGCAAGGTTTAACTCTTTAAAAACATTAGAATGGGTAATTATGTTGCTGTTTGTTTTGTGGATATGCAGGAGCTCCATCAGAGTGGGGTCTGACAGTGCCCTGTATGCCAGACATAGATCTCCCCTAAAAAAAAAGATATTTCTTCAATTCATGAAGTTCTTATTGGTAGTGAGGATCAAACCTTGTACTTTGCGCATGGGAGGAGAATACCTTAACCATTATGCCAATTTATCGTGCTGCTTGGCTGTTATATCTATTTGCACATTGGCAAAGAAACAGTCATATTAAATATTTAGGGATGGGGTATTCAGTGTCTTTAAGCTGAACAAAATAACATTACTCAAAACTCCTTTTGTAAGGCATGTAGTGCATGCCTGGCTACATCCATGACACTATATATGCTTATGAAACAATCCACAGACTGTCACAATTTTCTCTTGGTGGTTACACACTGAAACGATTGTTGCCTCCACCCATACCTCTTAGCTGCCCATGATTTTCATGTCCCACGTTTGGTTCAAAATCTTCCTCCATCATTAAAAATACAGATTTAATTTACATCAGAAAATGCATACTAATCCAGGTATTATTAATGGGTCAGTTTTTTGTTGTCAGTATTAATATTTAAAAAATTGTCCCTGATTTGGGACCCTTCTACCTGCTTCTGGACAAGGGTGTAGCTAGCTATACTTTTGGTACTCTACTAAATACTATTTTCTTACATTAGTTAAGAAACCATAGCTTTTTAAGCCATACTATGTCCACAACTGTCAAATTAATGCTTCCAAAAGGAGTCTTGTAGATTGAAAAATACTTATTTCATGTTTTACAGGAAAGTGATGCAAAAATTTAATGTGAGAGGGTGAATGCATTTTCAAATACAGGTGGTTTGTGGCAGCAATAAGACACACAATCATATATTCCTGCTGCATCCTGCTTCTGAATAAAAATACAGCTATGCCCTACCCCAACCAACGTATGAACATTAAAACACTTAGATCAAAGCCAACACTATACCCATACACCTGAAAAACATTACAGTATTTTGCTTTTGCCTATGTAGGTATGCACTATACCTCTCAACTGTCCAGATTTTCGTAGAATGTCCACATTTTGCCTAATAGTTTTGATCTGTATATAAAATCTGGTTTTCTGGCAAATCACTGAGGACTGAAGTCACTAAATAATGAATGGATGCTTGCAAGGCAAGTGAATGCTGGGGCTAAGTACAGCAAGTTGATCTATCATGTGTCAGATATTCTTTACCCATGATTCTGTAAAATTGCACGGCAGTTCATTGGTACCAGCGAGGTGACAGGGTGTGGCACTGTGAAGAAATTATAATCATGCTTTCTGTTTAATGTTTAAATGCACACAGTCTCTAGGTTTAGACTGAATTCTTTAACCAACCCAGTATTCAGCAAACAGCTGTATAAAAAATAATACATGGTATGCAACTAGTTTCTTTGCACTGCTCCTTGATTAACATGGAGGTAAGCACATCTCAGTATGCTAGTACTTCACTGTGTACTGACTGGGACCTACATAAGTGATGCACTGTTGTTGCAGTCATCCCCCCAAAAAATCCAGGTTGGCAAAAATGAAGAAAATGTACACAGCCTAGCACTCACACCTCAGTCAGCTGTTGTGCTACAGACTTGTACTATGACAATTTCAGTGGTTATAACAGAGAAGTTTAACTACGCGAACCAGAGTAGACAGCTTAATGCTTCTCAGGCCCCCTCTCCCTTCAAAAGAGCTGCAAGGCAATTCAATTTGTGTAGTACAGGGGGTGCAGGGGGACAGTAGCCCCCTTTCTGGATGCGTGTGGCTGCCTTTCACTACTAAGTTTGTAATGCCCAACATTTGAACTTCAAATTTTTTTTTATACTTTAACCTTAAGCTTTTTGATGTTGAAAAAAACAGTTAAGAAATTTGCAAAACACTTAGACTACCCTATCGGGATGCCAAATAAGTCAGCTCTACCCAAACCTGAGTGCAGTATGATGGCATACCCTAACATAAACAATCACTGAGCGTGATTACTTCTCAAAATGTCCATGATTTTCAGGGACATTGCTGATTTTGACTCAAATTTTAGCTCTGTCCCTCTTAATCGCTTGTAAAACTGGTGACCTTTGAAGAAAAGATTGTGCATTATACTTAAGTAAATAATGACAATAAATACACTTTTTTTATTTCAGAATATGTAAATTAAGTCATATTGTCTTACTCTGTCAACATCTCAAGTTAATAGTAGTAAAATTTAAAAAAAAAATTGATTATGGATTTGTCCCCAGTTCTGATGAGCCCCATCCCTGATTAAGTTGAGAGCTATGATGCAACATTCTGGGACAAAAATAAGAGACATTTGTGAGATATGATTTAAATTTATTGAAATAAAAGTATTGCACATTAATAAAATAGTTGTATCTTTAATTCTGAAAATAATTTAATATTGTTAAATAACTGACTTATGATTCCTTACCCCCAAGTCTTCAGAGATGGTAAAAACAACGCAGGATTGAAGCCTTTTGGGGAAGTGTTAGCCTGACAAAGACTGGCTTTGGTTGAGATGTAACCCGACCAATGATAGGGAAACTACTGGTGTAGTGCATAATGGAGTTATACTGATGAGGACTATATCCAGTATTCGGATCCTCTAGTATTGAAGTAATTGGTCTAGGGAGCTAGCATATATGAAATCTCAGAAGCACTGTGCTATATTTATGGTAGTACAAGTTTTCCAGTCTACAAAAGTTGAATCCCAAAATAATGTTAAGTTCAATGGGAAGAGATTTCAGTTTGCTTAGACATTCTTTGTGGGTTGCAGGCAACAAAGCAGGGTTATGATAGCTGGTTATAATGTGATATAGATTTTTATTTATGATAAGTAGGATACGGAGGAGCTCAAGATCATTGTAATACCTTATGAGTCAATTTATCAGGAATATGCACACTACCCTTCCAGCAACATAATTTCTGGCATTGGTTCTGAAAGAGTGGTAAAGCACGAGGCCTGGCGCAGAATAAAACATGTCACTACACTGAAACTATGTTTCAGTAATTGTAATCAACATCGGTATATACCATGCTACAGGGATAAGGAAGGCCTGTGAGGAGTGCAGCTTTACAATATAGGCTTTTAACATTGGGCATTTTTTACCTTTATATAGTCTGATTTGGTTTGACTATGTGTGGTAGTTTAAAAGAGACCGACTTTACAAAAAGGTCATAATGGGGGGAGGAAAATCTTTGGATTATTGTATATGAAAGCCATGAGGTGAGAGGTGCAGGCCATCCACAGCAAAGCTGGTAGGACTGACAATCATCTCATTCCTGTATGATGTATATTGGACCTTCTTAGAATGACACCAATCAGTAAGACAATAGTTAAAGTCAATAATATAAAATCAACAATCTTTTGTTTGCATTATGGCATCATTCTGGGTGATGTAGGATGCCGCACAAGACTAGTTTCATACCAACATCAGATGCATATTCTGAGAGTTCCATAATGTCTCTCTTCATGTGACCAAATAGGATATGTCTCAAGTCATTCACTCCAATGTGCACAATGACCAAGTCCTTATACATACCTTAGGACAAGGGGTTTGAGGACTCTGGTGACATGGCAGATCCAGACACCTGGGGAACATTTACTGTTACTGTGTCCCTGCCGACTGAAATTGATGGTGCATCTGTGCATCCCCTAACTGCAAGTCACCACTGACTATGATTAACCTGATGTCTTGCCTTGGCCTTGTTGTGTTAAGAATATTAGTTTGTGAGATGAGTGTCTGCCCTTTCTACTTCTTGTGTTAGTTATGTCTATGGATGCTATTTGCTTGTAACTGAGTATCCTATATACCAACCCTACATCTTGGAGGTCTTTGCGATGTGAGCAGGCATTTTTTAAGTACTTCAGTGTAAGATGGTTTATTTGCTAGTTTAGGACAAGGAGGGCACAGCTGTGTGAGGTGGGTGTCTCACTACTAACAACCCTGGTGGAGTATTGTACCAGTAAGCCTAGGATGGCAGCCTCTAAGGTTGGTATATGCTTGCAGCTCTCACATACACAGATTTAGCTAATGGAAAAAGCAAATGGCTGTCAGTAAAGAAGAGATGGTTGATATTTCACCTCGGTATACCTAATGCTATCCATTTGGCTAATGATGGCATCACCTCAGTATGCCTAATGCTATCCGCAGCTGGCTAATGATGGCATGGGAAACTACTAACTATATGGTTTGTATAAGTCACAATTGTGTAGGGAGTACACTTGTAAGGGGTTTGTTGTAGATATTGTGGTGAAATATAAGCCAGTGCAGAATAAAAGTGCAAAAACATTGAAGCAATTGAATCAATAGCACTTGAGTAGTTTCACATTGAGCACAGTAGTCGGTATCAGCGGATTAAAATGCGAAGGTAAAAATACAGCATAATAGTAGCAGTAGCACAATTTGTTAATACCACATAATGAATAGCAAACAGACTTTCAATTTGCAATGCAATCATAAACAGATGAGGAATACAAAAACTACAAAGAGGCAGATTACCAAGAACTTAAAAAAGGATACTAAAAGCAGCTATCCGAAGTTTGGCTCGGATGCTACAACAGCAGATAGAGTGAAATGAGACATCATACAGAATACACTATAGCAACAGCAGTTATATAGAGATACTATGAGCGCTGTACTCAAGCAGCAGCGAAAGCAGATGTACCAGATGTATGCAAAAGCATCTACAAATGTGCACAAGTGTTTTGCAGCAGTACATAACTGTTACACATGCAACTGTTGCGCAGTGAGGTATGCTGTAACAATTTGCTTTTATGGATTCTAAAAACAGTGACTATCAGTTTTGTGGCTTGGATGTCACAACAGCGAGAATGATTATAAGTAATGGGTCAGTTTACAGTTCACTATTGGTTTAAGCTCAAGATGCAGCAAAAAGCAGGCAAATAAGTGAAATGGGGCCTGTCTGCGTTAATGCAGCCTACTTCAAAATCCAAGCACTGCAATAGACATATATGGAAATTGTGCACGTGTACAGAACAGCACTGCACAAGTATCCACACCTGTGCTGAAATGTCCACGACTATGCTCAGCTGAATGCTGTTTTGTACTACAGGAGACTCAGTTTAGCACTCAATGAATAAGTGTAAGAGGTGACACCACCTTTTATGACTTTGTTTTTATAAATCTAGACTGTGCAAACACTTGGATCTGTCTAAAATAGTTGTAATTAGTGTGCATCCTCACTGAAGACTAAGCACTTCAATAGTAGAGGAGTCAGGTTTTGAGGTCCAGTCTGAGTAGATGTCCTCGTGTGCTTGTGTAGTCACAGCCTAGCCAAATAGATCCTCATTCTTTCTTCCTTCCTTTCACTTTCCCTCCTCTTCTCTTCCAATACATTTTCATGCATCATATCGTAAGATCAAAGGGAGAGGGAGGCAGCAGAAATTCTATGCAGATGCTCATCATACATTACCACAGTTTACCATTCACACAAGACATTATCTGTTTTTAACTGGCTTTATCTAGTAATAATTCAAAGGACAACACTTCTACTCTATAGATTTTATAAATGACTCTATTCCAGCAAACACTACAGAATTATACCAGCAGGATTTGGCTACTCGTGTATGTGCAATACCAATAATTTTATGCATAGACTGTAAATATTTATTTTACAATTCCTTGAAAGCAGGTTAAAATGCCTTTTTACAGCACTTCCACAATGTACAGCTATTCACTGAAAGTTCACTTGATTATTTGGTCTCAGTCCACACACTTTATACCAGCTATTTTGAGGATATTAAGTTACATATAAAATTTGGTTATTATTTTCCCAAAATTTAAAACGGAAATTT
>NW_025054757.1:5000-6683 GCF_019279795.1 Protopterus annectens
CCATGCATGTGCAGTGGCTGATGTTTCCCCAGCTGTGCATAGCTACAACATGCAGTCAATGCAGCCCCATCATTGACACCTGTATATGGTGACATACAGACAGTACAGTTGGTTGCACATCAGTATGGGGGGATTTTTACAAAAGTTGATCCACCTGTTTTGATGTATGTGTGCCAGGGATGCTCACAGGTGTGTCACCCCACCCCTTAAACCATGCCAGGGTGAAAAAAACACAGCAGTCAGGTGTACCAACTGATGTCACTGACACCTGTCACTGATATCCCCCCTGTCCTACCCACAAATTGGCATAGCGTTGGTATACATACGGACAGTCCCGCTGCATGTCTATCAAACAGATCATCTATGGCAGGTGTATCTTTCCCCAGCATTTCATGTGTTTGGTGACCACAAAATCCCAAATATGGGGGGGACTACCCCCTGTAACACATCCCTGTACCCCGTTGTACAGATCTGTACATACTGCAGTGTGGAAAGCATGATGGGGTGTGGTGCACCACACCCTATCCTACACATATCTGGTCACCACAGTGTGTTTTGTATGTATGTATGCATGGCTGTCTGGTGCTTGGTGTGAGGGTGTACTCCCCTGTGGAAACAGGATCACTCCCCTCATGGTGATGCAGTCTACCCCTGTTGATGCCATCGGTCCCAGCCATACTGGCTACCTGTGCATGTCCCTCTCTTGCCACTTTGTGGGTGCAAAGTACTGCGAGGGTGATGGAAACATAGGCAGGGTCCACACATGAACACTATGGGGTGTGTTATAGGTGTAGACCCCCTGAATGTGGCCTGTTTCCCGTTTGCGGGGATTCTGTCACGTGGCCTCACACATGGCCCCTTCATCATATTGGGACCCCTGTGTCAACCTGCCCCTGTCAACATTGAATGTTTCCCTTGTATGCCCTTCCGTCCCTGTAGCCGTTCAATGACCACATGCTTAGGTGCAGTAATGGGGGAACCCGTTAAAAATCTGTTCTGTACTGAGCATTGGGGCTTTTCACAATTTCCCTCTGCCTTTGGACTACAGTTTAAAATGGGGATGAAAAAGTACCTGTGGCACATCCATCCCAAAAAACCAGGGGATTTCCAAATGTTTACAAAAACCTCTTTAAAATTCAAATATTCACCCAAAAAACCAAATAAAAAACATACACATCCCGCCCCCAAAAAATTAATTGCCCCCCTAAAATCCCCAAGTAAAAAAGTTAGATAAACCCCTCACTAGTTTATTCACAGACCATATGAGCATATCCCTGCACCGATGGTGTGGATGACAGGGATGTGGCACCGGCTTCATCATATGCACAGGGTGATACTGTTTGCCAGGGGCATAGGCTGCACCAATGGATGACATCATGTGTGCGGGTAAGGGCCAGTGATTTGAATGGACATGTCTGTTCCTATGCATGTGGGTGTTGTGGGGCCCCACAGTTGTGTTGCTGTGTGAGTGTATGTGTGCACACAGTTCTGTCATTTGTGAGGCCTACACAAGGGTATTATGGACAGCTCCAGATTGTACAGACCAGGTTGTACAGCTCACTGTGACGGACAGGGGCCCTGTCCTGTGCCTGCCAGGGTTGCAGGGGACTACCAGGCAGAGGTACAGAATGGCTACTGTTCCCCGGATGGAACCCCCAACAATTTGGCCCCCTTTGGGGAAAA
>NW_025054758.1:0-8156 GCF_019279795.1 Protopterus annectens
AAGGAGTTGAAAGGGGGCATTTGCAGTTTGGGGGGTTTTTTTTGGGGAGTTTTTTTTTCAGGGTTTCGGGGGGCTTTTAATAATAGGGGAAGGTGGTTTTGGAAGTACCTGATGAGAGAAGCCCATTGACAGAAGACCGAAAAGTTTAGGAATTATTGATGGGTTTGTTGTGGTTCATAGTAGAATTTCTTTTGTCAGATATTATTGCCTTTTTAGTTAGATTTCTGAGCTGGCGCAGCGTAGAAGATCTAGGTTATTTCTATGGATCTCCATGAGGCCTCAGACTTTATTTCTGGTGAGAATAAGTTTTTTGGTTTCATGGGAGGTTGGCGCGTATTAGATTTCATTCTAATGATGTGTTCAGAGCATGTAAGTCAAGAATGGATAAAAGATTTTGCTGAAGTATAATACTGCATTTTCAAGAGGAAGTGTTTTAAGGTATTCCAGTTGCATGCACTAAGTTCAGCCTGAAATAGATCGGATTAAAAATGTTTGATGGTGATTTTCTTGTAGTGGGTGGGTTTACACTAATCCGTTTCTTTTCCCTATTATGAATGTTGGCGATGGTCACTGATATCATCCGGCAAGGTTCCTGCTTTGTAGTTATCTTTAATTCTATTTATAAGTATCCAGTCTAAAAATGCTTTCTTATTACTATGTTTGTTCAGCCTAGTAGCAGAGGCATGGCTTGATAAAGCCGCGGTAGGTTGATATGAGAAGAAGGATTTTCAGTATTAATGTTATTCCAGTCTATGTTCAGGTCACCTAGTATAATAGTTGCACTTATATATATCACTTGCAATATATCAGCCTGTACTATAATTTTATGTTTCATTCTCTGCTATAATCAATGTAAAAACTGCTGTTTCAATTTTATATTTCTTGCATGCTATGTAACATTTGTCTTAAGTTATGTTTCAGTTTTGTATTTCATTGTATTTGTCATGCTATGTAACAACATTTGTCTTATGTTATGCTTCAGTTTTGTATTTATACATTTTGCCATGCAAATTGCAAATTTCAACATTTGTCTTAAGTTATGTTTCAGTTTTGTATTTCATTCTATTTGCCATGCTATGTAACAACATTCACCCTATAGGTTCATAGGTTCATAGGTTCATACTAGGCTATCTGCCCTAGGGCATTTATAAGCCTAGCCAGAATGTGGCCTAATTTCACACCATTTTAATTTCATATGCCCTTTTCTCGAGAGTTAGTATACCTCAGGCCTCGGTTCAACAGTGACACAGAAGTGATACCCAGGGTAAACCTACGACGCTTCATCCACTCATCAAGATTCCTCTTGAAGAGAGAGTCACTGAGGGGACTCTGCCTAACTCTGGACTGGGATTTTATTCCAGGAGTGAAGGAGCCTCTGTTATGAATCTGTCCCTGCAGCATGTCCTATTTATTTCAGTGCTGAGGTTCTAGTCTTTTGAGGCCAGAGTTTGATGGGATTTGATTTTCTGAGGTAGCATGTCTACTAATTTGGGTTGACATGGCTTTATACGCCAGGGCACAGTTCGGCTTCTGAACAGGCGGTATGCCACTGAGTAGAGCTGAGTTTTGACCGGCAGCATATGGCATCTGTTTGCCCTTTGATCCTTTTGGTGAGGTACTTTGGGGTCTCTTCCAGTTGCTGCAGGTGTTCAGGTAAGGTACATCCCAAAAAAGGCATTGTACTCAATTATGGGCCTGATGAGGGATGAATAAAGAGGCATCGATGACTTCTGATCTAGATGTGAACTCTTCTGGGCATGATTAGGGCTATATATAAATGTTTTTTCTAACTACTTTGGCCATTTGCTGTCAAATGAGAGATTGTTATCAACATGGGTCCCCAAGTCCCTAATTACTTCTTCTGTAATTTAATGGATTACCACCTATGTGGTAATTTGTGGCACTTTGTTTTGCCAAAGAGGATGACTATACACTTTTTGGTATTTAGCTTGAGGCCATGGCTCTGCGCACCAGTTGTCTGTTTCTATGAGGCCCTTTTTGCGATGCTTGTGTCTGCTGGAGAGTCGATTATGATGCCCAGTTTGCAGTCATCTGCGAACTTGGTCAGCCACAGTCCTTCCTGCGGTTGGCCTGGACCTCCAAGAAATATATATATACCAACAAGAGAGGTCCCAGGACTGAGCCTAGGGACAATTCACTTGTAACTGGTTTGGAGTCTCATTATGGCCTGCGCAATTCTAACCATCGCTGTGTTCTGTCCTTGCCGGAAGCCACGTTTGCAATCCATCTAGTGACATGGGGTTTATATTATAAGCTTCAGGCAGAGCTTTATCCCATAATGCCTGAGTGGGGTGATTATTATATTGCATCAAGGCTTTTTAAGCAGGGGTCCAGGTAGGCTGTGTGGACCACCTTCCCTTTGTCAACCAGGCCTTGGTAACTGTTTCCAAAGAAATCAACTAAGTTTAAGAGCAGGATCTGCCCATAACAAAAGTTTTCAAAACTGGGTAGGGTCCAGTGTCTGTAGGTCCCCAATATCTTTATTTACGAGGTCCATGATGATCCTTTCCATAGCTTTTCAGACCAAGCTAGTTACTGTAGGCTTATGGTGCGACAGTTTCCAGGGGCTGGGCCCGCTGGAGGCACCACCTTTGGCAGGACCACTGTTGCTGCACGCCACTCTTTATGGGCAATACATCCTGCAGGCTGAGAAATGAACAGTAGTTTTATGTTTGGGTTTAGCCTTTCTTGGAGTTCATGTAGATCTGGTGCCCGACGACCGGCCTGTCCCATTGATGCTGTGGGCTTTTTTGGTTTTGGAGAGCTTGCTCTACCCGGAGCATCTGAGATGTCAGGGGGCAGCACCTGCTGATAGATATTTTGCCCTTTGGTGGGGAGGGGAGAAGCTATGCTTGAACCTGTCAGCCAGGATGTTGGCAATGTCTGTGGTTCGTGTATTTTTTGTCATTTTGACTAATCTGAGCATATCTGGGAATTCAATTCACCCAGGTTCCTACTAACTAAAGAAAGTCTTGTGGATTATCCCTAGTGTCCCAGTAATTTTTCTCTCGGTTGGCCTTAGACAATTTTATGAGTGCCCGTAGTTTTTTTACATTACTGATCAGTGATGCCTTCCCTTTTGGATTTTTGCTCTATCATTTAGTAGCTTTCCTTCTATTGTATAGTTTGTTTATGGTTGTGACCACCAGACAGGATGTCTGCCTTGGAGGATTGGGTCTTGGTTTCATTTGGGATTGTGATGATCCATGCATTCCTGGCGTGTTCATAGAACGCGCGAGCAAAGGATTCTGCAGTCTGGGCTATATTTTCCAGCGTCCGGGCTTTGAAGGATTCCACCGTTCTTTGAGGAGTGTGAACGGTTTTGAGACATTTTCACCGTGGTTTTCTGGGCAGGTGGCTATTGGGATGTGAATATCCGAAAGTGAGATTGGTTTATGGTCTGATCTACCAGTGAAGGATACACTTCTGGGCTGAGCATAGAGTCCCTATGTTGGTGATGATCAGGTCCAGTATGTTTTCCCTCTTGTGGGAGTGGTAAAAGTTGTTCCATAGCATCTGAAAGTTTATAAATTTAGGAACCTTTTGGGCTAGGAGCTGGTTGGAGCCAGGAGTAATGCTCCCAGTCTGCTGCTTTGGGTAGTTGAAGTCAGCCCAACATAATGAAAAGTTTGGAGTATAGCACCTTCATATTTTCCAGTGTTCTCAGGAAGAAGTTTGCTGAGTGGGGTTCCTGGGTTTGGGAGGGTGGTCTGTAGCAGGCTATGGCAAACTGAAGGCAAGTTTTACCACCACTGTTAGTTGCACATGGATAGTCTCTGATGCTCAAGTTTTGGTTAACCAACTCCTGAGGTGTGGGTATCTTTGATGCAATACTCGATACCTCCCTTTGTGGTTCGGGTCCAAGTTTTGGGGCCAAAAAGCATGGTATGAGGTATGCAACCTGGTAGTGCTGGGTTGCTCGGAGCCCTTGAACCAGGTTTCCCCTCAAGTTACTGCACAGATATCGGCGTTCTCCATGCTAAGGAGAGTTTTGAGTGCGCATGCATCTTGAGGTTTAGACTTCATGCTGAGTAAGCAGCATTACTCTCTAGTTTCTTTATCCATTGCATGATACCTATGGAGGTGGGTTTGTCTTTTGAGCCTAGCCTAAAAAAAAGGCACTATGGGGTAGCAAGAGCCTTGCCACATATCTGAAAGCCCAGGGGTGACAGGTGCAAGCCATCCCTAGTGAAGTATTGTGGCTTGTCGAAAGCATATCATCCTCGTTGACAGGCATTGATCCCCTTGAATGAGACACCAGTTAAATTGTTGAAATTGATCATCTTGTCTTCATATTGTGGCATCATTCTTGGTGAGGGTAAGATGCTACCTGCTGTCAGGGTTTATATCGCCTGGCTGCATGCCTCAGAGTGCCTCTATATCTCTTCTTTCATGTAGTCCAGGGAGGTGGCATCTCAGGTCATTCATTACTCAGCATATTTGGACAATGACTGAGCTATCTTTAATTTGCCTGGAGTGACCTGGAGAGTGCTTGTGTTATGTGGTGGATCCTAGCTCTACAGGCTGCCTCACCGCGGACCCTCTCCTTGTTCAGCCTGGTGAGCCGGGACGGCCAGTGTGCCTGATCTATAGAGTCACCCATTACAAGTGTATCAGGTGTGTTATTTAAGGGCTGTGACTGTTCTGCTAGTAATAATCTGGCTTTGTGGGAGATATGTGTTGCATGCGTTTTGTTTTGGGTAGCTGCTGTTTTGGTGTCTGTTTTGAGGTCTCTGCTGCTTAGGGCATCTTTATTTAGAGCCTAAGTATGTTTGTGTGATTATGTGTTTAATGGTTGGTCGCGGTAGGTTTATGTGAGACTGAATTGTAGTGAGTGTATTTTCTCCTCTGACTGGTTATGCCAGTACTGAGTTGAGAGAGCTTAGCCTCGGTTTGGCTATATGGTTGCATCTCTCTACATGTGTTGAATTTGTTGTGAGGAGGAGAGGGTTGTCTGTGCACATGAGAAGTTGCAACATTGTCTCAAGATTCCCAGATTCACCAGCTGGACCGAAAGGAGATTGACAACTGACCTTGGACATGCTAGAATAATATTGAATTCCCTTTTATAATTGAAACCAAGGGCCAGTGGGGAGTGAGGGTGTAGTGTTTTTATTTTTTAGTGCTGACTTATATAATTGCTTTAGTGAGCAAGTGCCAGGTAACTTAAGTGCAATGTGTTACAGGTAACTTAAATGCAAAAACGACAAACAGTTACCTTTTTCAAGTGCAAAAAAGAAATAAGTACAGTAAGCAATGCAGATATCACTAATGATCCACAGAAGTGCTGAGAAGCCGCGTATTAGGTGGAATTAGTGTTCCAGGGAAATAACAAGCATACAAACAACAAGCATATAAATAAAGTTAGATTCAGCATGCCTGGATCTGGTCTATGCTACAGCAAACAAGGTGTACCAATTTCAGTAAGATACAGTTCAAATATTCAGGCACTATAAACCTTTAACCAGAAATTCCCAGCTCAGAAGGGCAAAGTCCAGCCTCTTCCCACAAGAGTGCAGACCACGAACTTAATAAATAACTGGCCTGGAAGCCCAAGTGCTTAACCGAACTAATACACTTTTAAGAACGACACTGGGCTCGCAATCAGCAGTTCCCAACTTAGAAGAATGAAAGCTACCCGTCCTGCCACCACAGTGCATGCCACAAACCTTCCTAATGTAAAACAACTGGTCTGAAGCCCAAGTGCTTTAATCCAAAGACTTAGAATGATAGCTAAGACTTTTAACTGCTACGCCAGTAATAAATACAATTGAATACTTTAGAGAATGCCTGATTAGTGCTCAAGTTACACAAACAAAGCTAGATCCAGTATATTCAATCCTTCCATGCTAGAGCAAACAAGGCGACCAACTTCAGTAAGAAGCACTTCAGATATGCATGCACTATAAGCCTTTAACCAGAAATTCTGTGCTCAGAAGGGCAGAGTCCAGCCTCCACAACAGTGCAGACCACTTAACCCTCTTAATGTTAACTGGCCTGAAAGCCCAAATGCTTAAAACCAGGAATTAATACATCTCAGAATAACAGCGACACTGAGCCTCAATCAGCAGTTCCCAACCTAGATGGATGTAAGTTACCTGTTCTGCCACTACAGCAGACCACAAACCCTTTCAGTGCAAACAACTGGTCCGAAGTGCAAGTGTTTAAACAAAAGGCTTTAGAATGAGTTACACCATGTAGTAATAAATACAATTATAATTTTAAGATGATGCAAAAGTAAAATAAAGTAGGTAGAAACACAAGTACAGTAAAAGCAGATTAATGCTTAAATGATCAAAGAAATGATTTGAGTTGTTCGAAACTTATGTTATGTTTTAGTTTGCGTTTTTCATTGTATTTGCTATGCTATGTAACGCAATGTCTTAATGCTATGCTTTCAATTTTGTATTTCATTCGTATTTGTCATGCTATGTAACAACATTTGTCTTCTCCGTTATGTTTCAGCGTTTGTATTTTATTGTATTTTACTATGCTATGTAACAACATTTGTCTTAACGCTATATGTTTCAAGTTTTGCATTTCATTGTATTTACTATGCAATGTAGCAAAAAATCTGTCAACTAATGTTTCAGTTTTATATTTCATCGTATTTGCCATGCTAAGTGTAAAATTAAACAATTGTCTTATGTTATGCGTCTCAGCTCTTTGTATATGTTATTGTGACATTTGCTATGCTATGTGACATTTGTCTTACGTTGCTATATCAGTTTTGTATTTTATTGTATTTGCTATGCTATGTAAACAACATTTGTCTTATGTTATGGTTTCTGTTTTTGTATTTTATTGTATTTTGCTATGCTATGTAACATTTGTCTTAATGCTATAAGTTTCCAGTTTTGTATTTTATTAGTATTTTGCTATGCTATGTAACAACATATTGTCTTATGTTATGTTTCCAGTTTTGTATTTTATTGTATTTGCCATGCTATGTAACAACATTTGTCTTACATTAATACTTTTTTCAGTTTTAGATTTTATTGTGTATTTGCTATGCTATGTAACAACATTCTATCTTAAGTTATGCTTCAGTTTTGAATTTTATTGTATTTGCTTAGTGTCTATGCAACATTTGTTTTATGTTATGTTTCAGTGTTGTATTTCATTGTATTTGCTATGCTATGAAACAACATTTGTCTTAAGTTATGTTTTAGTTTTTGTATTTCATTGTATTTGCTATGCTATGTAACAACATTTGTCTTATGTTATGTTTCATTTTTGTATTTTATTGTATTTCCTATACTATGTAACAACATTTGTCTGCCATTATGTTTCCCAGTTTTGGTATTTCATTGTATTTTGCTTATGCTATGTAACAACATTTGTCTTATGCTATGCTTGAAGCTTTTGTATTTTATTTCTGGGTTATGCGCTATGTAACAACATTTGTCTTATAAGTTATATTTCTTCAATTTTGTATTTCATTGTATTTTAAGCTATGCTATATAACAACTTATGTCTCATCTTTTGTTTACTCCTATGTCACCAGCCCCATTGTTATCTTTGCTTTTATTGTGGGTCTATATTACATCATCGAATGCTTAGTAAGTGAACGCTGATTGATCGACCTAATTTAAGCGAAAGCTTACAATCTTGAACTGTCAGATCAAATCACTGATCCAAAACCCATACACACAACACAAGCACACCAAACAAACAGAAATCCACACACATACACCTAAAATCTGATATGTAACCTTACACTAAACTATGCACTTCACACCACTAACTACACACCCTTTAAACCCCAAAACCCCAACCCTGGTCCCACTATTACACTCACCTCATTTAAACCCTAACTCACTTAAATCCAAATCATGTCCACTAATGCACACACCTAAGAGTAACCCTAACTCACCTAAATCCCCCAACACTCACATCCCCAAAACCACACTTACTTGAATCCAAGTAACTTTCCCCCATAACATGAAAATCAAGCAAAGAACGGACAACTGAATTTTTCCCAGGAAAAATTCATGTTTCTGCTGCTTCGATATTTTGCAGTTTCACAAAACAAATTTGATCAATAAGCATTTGCTTTTTGTTTTAGGATATAAAATAGACCCCTTTTTTTTTGGACCTTTTCTGCTCGGGTCTCCACTGAAAAATGGGGGCCC
>NW_025054759.1:0-9162 GCF_019279795.1 Protopterus annectens
AAAGCCGTTTTAAAAGATAATTTCTCATTTTGCGAAAATTTTTTCCCTGTAAATTGAAAATGGTTTATTCTTTTTTCCCGATTTTGTTTTACTCGTTTGTAAAAATTTTTTTTTCCCCTTTTTTTGTGGAATACGAAACTGTTTTATCGTTTTTTGAAAACCTTTGTCTGGTTCTGTTTTCTTAGTAAGAGAATGTGAACAGAACTGGTTTAATCTAGCCAGGGTATTCCTGCATCTGTTATTGTTTGGATAATTGGTCTGGTTTCTGTTCTGTGCCTTAAATAGCCAGTGTTTTAAATCAAGTATACCTTTTTGCTTAGGCTGCTGCAGAGAGACTGACCTACTGCCAGCTGTGATTTTGAGTAAAGATAAGAGTTTATTCTCATTTATCATCTGAACTTTTAATTTAATATCTCTGTAATCTGTACAATTGTTTTTATTCTCCTTTTTTTGTGTGTTATAGCCAAATATCTGTTAGTGTTAACCTCAGTTTGTAGTGAAATCCTTTGTC
This sequence comes from Protopterus annectens, assembly GCF_019279795.1. Taxonomy (NCBI): domain Eukaryota; kingdom Metazoa; phylum Chordata; order Ceratodontiformes; family Protopteridae; genus Protopterus; species Protopterus annectens. The sequence continues at coordinate 512 of NW_025054759.1, forward strand.
TAGAGGCCTATATGTTTTCTTAGTGAGAGAATGTAAATAGAACTGGTTTTATCTAGCCTGGGTTTGCCTGCATCGGTTATTTGTTGGATATTTTGTTTGGTTTCTGTTCTTTGCCTTACATAGCCAGTGGTTTAAATCAGATATAGCTGTTGTTTAGGCTGCTGCAGAGAGACTGACCATCTCCTAGCTGTGATATTGAGAAAAAAATAACAGTTTATTCTCATTTATTGTCTGCACTTTTGATTTAATATTGCTGTAATTTGTATAACTGTTTTTACTCTCCTTCTTGTTGGGTGATGTAGTTGAATATCTGTTAGGTTGACCTCAATTTGTAGTGAAATCATTTGTCTAGAGGAATATCTGTTTTCTAAGTGACAGAAAGCGAACAGAACTGGTTTAATCTTGCTGGTGTATTCCTGCATCTGTTATTGTTAGTATAATTAGTCTGGTTTCTGTTCTGTGCCTTAATAAAAACAGTGTTTAAATCAGATATACCTGCTGCTCAGGCTGCTGCAGAGACAGACCTACTGCCAGCTGTGATATTGAGAAAATATAAGGGTTATTCTCATTTATCGTCTGCACTTTTGATTTAATATCTCTGTAATCTGCACAATTGTTTTATTCTCCTTCTTGTTGTGTGATATAGTTAATATCTGTTAGTGTTGACTCCCAAGTTTGCAGTGAAATCCTTTGTGGTTCAGAGGACTATCTGTTTTCTAGTGAGGTAGTACAGAACTTGTTTAATTTAGCCTGGTATTCCTGTATCGCTTATTTGTTGATAATGATCGGTGTCTGTCCTGTCCCTTAAAAGTCAGTGTTTTATATCGATATACCTGTTGCCTGTATAAAAGGACTGACCTTACTGCCAGCTGTGATATTGTGTGGTATAGTTGAATATATCTGTTGAGTGTTGACCTCAGTTTGCAGTGAAATCCTATTTTGTCTAGAGGGATATCTGTTTTCTTAGTGAGAGAAGTGTGCAGAACATTTAATTTAGCCTGGGTGTTCCTGCATCGGTTTATTGTTTGGATGTTTTGACTGATTATCTGTCCTGTCCTTAAAAGCCAGTGTTTTATATCAGGATACCTGTTGCTCAGGCTGCCACCGAGGACTGACCTACTGCCAGCTGTGATATTGAGAAAAGATAAGAGTTTATTCTCATTTATCATCTGCAATTTTGATTTAATATCTCTGTAATCTGCACAACTGTTTTTGGTCTACTTCTTGTTGTGTGATATACCTGAATATCTGTTAGTGTTAACATCAGTTTGTAGTGAAATTCTTTATCTTGAGGCCTATCTGTTTTCTTAGTGAGAGAAAGTGAACAGAACTGGTTTGATCTAGCCTGGGTATTCGTGCATCTGTTATTGTTTGGATAATTGGTCTGTTTTTTGTTCTGTGCCTTAAATAACCAGTCTTTTAAATCAGATATACTTGTTGCTCAGGCTGCTGCAGAGAGACTGACCTACTGCCAGCTGTGATATTGAGAAAAGCTAAAAGTTTTTCTCATTTATCATCTACACTTTTGATTTTATATCTCTGTAATCTGTACAATTATTTTTATTATCCTTCTTGTTGTGTGATATAGCCGAATATCTGTTAGTGTTGACCTCAGTTTTCAGAGAAATCCTTTGTCTAGAGGCCTATCTGTTTTCTTAGTGAGAGAAACTGAACAGAACTGGTTTGATCTAGCCTGGGTATTCCTGCATCTGTTATTGTTTGGATAATTGGCCTGTTTTTTGTTCTGTGCCTTAAATAACCAGTCTTTTAAATCAAATATACTTGTTGCTCAGGCTGCTGCAGAGAGACTGACCTACTGCCAAATGTGATACTGAGAAAAGATAAAAGTTTTTCTCATTTATCATCTACACTTTTGATTTAATATCTCTGTAATCTGTACATTTGTTTTTATTATCCTTCTTGTTGTGTGATATAGCCAAATATCTATTAGTGATGACCTCAGTTTGCAGAGAAATCCTTTGTTTAGAGGCCTATCTGTTTTCTTAGTGAGAGAAAGTGAACAGAATTGGTTTAATCTAGCTTGGGTATTAATGCATCAGTTATTGTTTGGATATTTTGTCTGGTTTCTGCCTTTGCCTTAAATAGCCAGTGGTTTAAATCAGTTACAGCTGTTGCTCAGGGTGCTGCAGAAAGACTGACCAACTGCCAGATGTGACATTGAGAGAAAATAAGAATTTACTATAATTTATCATCTGCACTTTTGATTCAATATCTCGGTAATCTGTACAACTGTTTTTACTCTCCTTCTTGGTGTATGATACAGCTGAATATCTGTTAGCGTTGGCCTCAGTTTCTAATGAAATCCTTTGTCTAGAGGCCTATCTTTTTTCTTAGTGAGAGGAAGTGAACAGAACTGGTTTTATCTAGCAAGGATATTCCTACATCTGTTATTGTTTGGATAATTGGTCTGGTTTTTGTTCTGTGCCTTAAAAAGCCAGTGTTTTAAATCAGATATACCTGTTGCTCAGGGTGCTGCAGAGAGACTGACCTACTTGCCAATTGTGATATTAAGAAAAGAGAAGAGTTTATTCTTATTTGTAGTCTGCACTTTTGATGTAATATCTCTGTAAGCTGTACAACTGTTTTTACTCTCCTTCTTCTTGTGTGATATAGTTGAATATCTGTTAGTGTTGACCTCAGTTTCTAATAAAATGCTTTGTTTAGAGGCCTATCTTTTTCTTAGTGAGAGAAAGAAAACAGAACAGGTTTAATCTAGCCAGGGTATTCCTACATCTGTTATTGTTTGGAAAATTGGTCTGGTTTTTGTTCTGTGCCTTAAATAGCCAGTGTTTTAAATCAGATATACCTGTTGCTCAGGGTGCTGCAGAGAGACTTACCTACTGTCAGCTGTGATATTGAGAAAAGATAAGAGTTTACTATCATTTATCATCTGCACTTTTAATTTAATATCTCTGTACTCTGTACAACTGTTTTTACTCTCCTTCTTGTTTGATTTAGCTGAATACCTGTTAGTGTTGTCCTCAGTTTCTAGTGAAATCCTTGTTTCTACAGGCCTATCTGTTTTCTTAGTATGGGAAAATGAACAGAACTTGTTTAATCTAGCCAGGGTATTATTTCATCTGTTATTGTTTGGAAAATTGGTCTGTTTTTTGTTCTGTACCTTGAATAGCCAGTTTACTAAATCAGACACACCTGTTGCTCAGACTGCTGCAGAGTGACTGACCTACTGCAAGCTGTGATATTGAGAAAAGATAAGTGTTTACTCTCCATTTATTGTCTTGCAATTTTTTCATTTAATATCTCTGTACTCTGTACAACTGCTTTTAATCTCCTTCTTGTTGTGTGATATAGCTGAATATCTGTTAATGTTGACCTAAGTTTCTAGTGAAAGCCTTTGTCTAGAGCCCTATCTGTTTTCTTAGTGAGAGAAAGTGAACAGAACTGGTTTAGTCTATCCAGGGTATTGGTTTAATCTATCCAGGTTATTCCTGCATGTGTTATTGTTTGGATAATTGGTCTGTTTTCTTTTCTGTGCCTTAAATGACCAGTATTTTAAATCAGATATACCTGTTGCTCAGGCTGCTGCAGAGAGACTGACCTACTGCCAGCTGTTTTTGTTTGCCTTTTTGGCTTTTCCCGGTTAGGGGTCGCCACAGTGGAACTATAACCCACTAATAATTGGCAGTAGACTTTTAAGGTGCCAAGTTGCCAGCTCAACGCCCAACCTTCAACGAAGGCATGCCCATTCACGCATGTCTTTTGGAATGCCACTCGACCGTGGGGAGGACATGCAGACTCCAGACAGAAGGCACTCCCTGCACTCCAGCCGAGAATCAAATGGGAGAACCTCTTGCTGTGAGGCAACAACACTACCGCTGCACCACTGTGATATTGAGAAATGATAAAGAGTTTATTCTCATTTATCATCTGCTCTTTCGATTTAATATCTCTGTAATCTGTACAATTGTATTTACTCTCCTTCTTATTGTGTGATATAGCTGAATATCTGTAAGTGTTGTCCTCAGTTCCTAATGAAATCCTTTGTTTAGAGGCCTGTTTTCTTAGTATGAGAAAGAGAACAGAAATGGTTTAATCTAGCAATATATTCCTACATCTGTTATTGTTTGGAAAATTGGTCTGTTTTTTGTTCTGTGCCTTAAATAGCCAGTGTTTTAAATCAGATATACCTGTTGCTCAGGCCGCTGCAGAGAGACTGACCTACTGCCAGCTGTGATATTGAGAAAAGGTAAGAGTTTACTCTCATTTATCCTCTTCACTTTTGATTTAATATCTCTGTACTCTGTACAACTGTTTTTATTCTCCTTGTTGTGAGATATAGCTGAATATCTGTTAGTGTTAACCTCAGTTTCTAGTGAAATCCTTTGTCTATAGTGCTATCTGTTTTCTTAGTGAGAAAAAGAGAGCAGAACAGGTTTGATTTAGCCAGGGTATTCCTGCATCTGTTATTGTTTGGATAAATGGTCTGGTTTCTGTTCTGTGCCTTGAAAAGCCAGTGTTTTAAATCAGATAAACCTGTTGCACAGGCTGCTGCAGAGAGACTGACCTACTCCCATCTGTGATATTGAGAAAAGATAAGAGTTTATTCTCATTTATTGTCTGCACTTTTGAGTTAATATCTCTGTAATCTATGCAACTGTTTTTACTCCCCTGGTTTTGTGATATAGATGAGTATCTGTTATTCTTGTCCTCAGTTTCTAGTGAAATCCTTTTTTTCTAGAGGCCTATCAGTTTTCTTAGTAAGAGAATGTGAACAGAACTGGTTTAATCTAGCCAGGGTATTCCTGCATCTGTTATTGTTTGGATAATTGATCTGGTTTCTGTTCTGTGCCTTAAATAGCCCGTGTTTTAAATCAAGTATACCTTTTGCTTAGGCTGCTGCAGAGAGACTGACCTACTGCCAGCTGTGATTTTGAGTAAAGATAAGAGTTTATTCTCATTTATCATCTGAACTTTTAATTTAATATCTCTGTAATCTGTACAATTGTTTTTATTCTCCTTTTTGTTGTGTGATATAGCCGAATATCTGTTAGTGTTAACCTCAGTTTGTAGTGAAATCCTTTGTCTAGAGGCCTATCTGTTTTCTTAGTGAGAGAATGTAAATAGAACTGGTTTTATCTAGCCTGGGTATGCCTGCATCGGTTATTTGTTGGATATTTTGTTTGGTTTCTGTTCTTTGCCTTACATAGCCAGTGGTTTAAATCAGATATAGCTGTTGCTTAGGCTGCTGCAGAGAGACTGACCATCTCCTAGCTGTGATATTGAGAAAAAAATAAGAGTTTATTCTCATTTATTGTCTGCACTTTTGATTTAATATTGCTGTAATTTGTATAACTGTTTTTACTCTCCTTCTTGTTGGGTGATGTAGTTGAATATCTGTTAGGGTTGACCTCAATTTGTAGTGAAATCCTTTGTCTAGAGCCCTATCTGTTTTCTTAGTGAGAGAAAGTGAAAATAACTGGTTTAATCTAGCCAGTGTATTCCTGCATCTGTTATTGTTAGGATAATTGGTCTGGTTTATGTTCTGTTCCTTAAATAGCCAGTGGTTTAAATCAGATATAGCTGTTGATCAGGCTGCTGCAGAGAGACAGACCTACTGCCAGCTGTGATATTGAGAAAATATAAGAGGTTATTCTCATTTGTCGTCTGCACTTTTGATTTAATATCTCTGTAATCTGTACAATTGTTTTTATTCTCCTTCTTGTTGTGTGATATAGCTGAATATCTGTTAGTGTTGACCTCAGTTTGCAGTGAAATCCTTTGTCTAGAGGCCTATCTATTTTCTTAGTGAGAGAAAGTGTACAGAACTTGTTTAATTTAGCCTGGGTATTCCTGCATCGTTTATTGTTTGGATATTTTGACTGGTGTCTGTTCTGTGCCTTAAAAAGCCAGTGTTTTATATCAGATATACCTGTTGCTCAGGCTGCTGCAAAGGGACTGACCTACTGCCAGCTGTGATATTGAGAAAAGATAAGAGTTTATTCTCATTTATCGTCTGCACTTTTGATTTAATATCTTTGTATTCTGTACAACAGTTTTTATTCTCCTTTTTGTTGTGTGATATAGCTGAATATCTGTTAGTGTTGACCTCAGTTTCTAGTGAAATCCTTTGTCTAGAGCCCTATGTGTTTTTTTAGTGAGAGAAGGTGAACTGAACTGGTTTAATCTAGCCAGGGCATTGGTTTAATCAATCCAGGGTATTCCTGCATCTGTTATTGTTTCGATAATTGGTGAGCTTCTGTTCTGTGCCTTAAATAACCAGAATTTTAAATCAGATATACCTCTTGCTCAGGCTGCTGCAGAAAGGCTGACCTACTGCTAGCTGTGATATTGAGAAAAGAAAAGAGTTTATTCTCATTTATCATCTGCACTTTTGATTTAATATCTATGTAATCTGTACAACTTTTTTTACATTCCTTCTTGTTGTGTGATATAGCTGAATATCTATTGAGTTGACCTCAGTTTACTGTAAAATCTTTTGTCGAGAGGCCTATCTTTTGTTTTTTAGTGAGAGAAAGGAAACAGAACTGGCTTAAATTAGCCAGGGTATTCCTGCATCTGTTATTGTTTGGATAATTGGTCTGGTTTCTGTGTTCTGCCTTAAATAGCGAGTTGTTTAAATCAGATATGCCTGTTGCTCAGTCTGCTGCATATAGACTGACCTACTGCCAGCTGTGATATTGAGAAAAGATAAGGGTTTTATTCTCATTTATCGTCAGCACTTTTTATTTAATATCTCTGTAATTTGTACAATTGTTTTTATTCTCCTTCTTGTTGTGTGATATAGCGAAATATCTGTTAGTGTTAACCTCAGTTTCTAGTGAAATCCTTTGTCTAGAGGCCTATCTGTTTTCTTAGTGAGAGAATGTAAATAGAACTGGTTTTATCTAGCCTGCATCGGTTATTTGTTGGATATTTTGTTTGGTTTCTGTTCTTTGCCTTACATAGCCAGTGGTTTAAAATCAGATATAGCTGTTGCGTAGGCTGCTAGGCATGAAAGACTGACCATCTCCCTAGCTGTGATATTGAGAAAAATAAGAATTTATTCTCATTTATTATCTGCACTTTTGATTTAATATTTACTCTGTAATTTGTATAACTGTTTTGCACTACTCTCCTTCTTGTTGGTAGTGATGTAGTTGAATATCTGTTAGGGTTGACCTCAATTTGTAGTAGGTAGAAATCCTTTGTCTAGAAACCTTATCTGTTTTCTTAGTGAGAAAGTGAAAATAACGCTGGTTTAATCTAGCCAGTGTATTCCTGCATCTATTACTGTTAGGATAATTGGTCTGGTTTATGTTCTGTTCCTTAAATAGCCAGTGGTTTTAAATCAGATATAGCTGTTGATCAGGCTTTGCTGCAGAGACAGACCTACTGCCAACTGTGGTAGCATTGAGAAAATATAAGAGTTATTCTCATTTATACCGTCTGCACTTTTGATTTAATATCTCTGTAATTTGTACAACTGTTTTTATTCTCCTTCTTGTTGGAACTGCTTGATTGAGTAGTGCTCGCGGTAGCATTATTAAGCCTCTGGTAAGATGTTGCCTGTTAGATTCTCAGCTAAAGTGTCTTTTTGTGCATCCAGAGCTGGCAGCTTCGGTACCTCAAATCTACTGCCAATCATTAAGCGGACGGGTTCCACTGTGGCCGACCCCTAACCCGGTAAATGCGAAGATACAACAACTGTCCCTTCTTGTTGGGTGTAGCCGATATAGCTGAATATCTATTAGTGTTGACCTCAGTTTACCGTAGTGAAGGAATCCTTTGTCTAGAGGCCTATCTGTTTTCTTAGTGAGAGAAAGTATGAACAGAACTTTGGTTTTAGTCTACCCTGGACATTGGTTTAATTTGTCTAGGGTATTCCTGCATCTACCGTTATTATTGTTTGGATAATTGGTCTGGTTTCTGTTCTGTGCCCTTAAACCAGCCAGTGTTGCTAAATCAGATATACCTGTTTGCTCAGGCTGCTGCAGAGAGAATTTGACCTACTGCCAGCTGTGATATTGAGAAAAAAGATAAGAGTTTATTTTCATTTATAATCATCTGCACTTTTGATTTAATATCTCTGTATTCTGGTACAACCAGTTTTTATTCTCCTTTTTGTTGTGTGATATAGCTGAATATCTGTTGAGTGTTGACCTCAGTTTCTGATGAAATCAACTTTGTCTAGAGCCCTATGTGTTTTCTTGAGTGAGAAAGTGAGAACTAGAACTGGTTTAATCTAGCCAGAGACATTGGTTTAATCAATCAGTATTCCTGCATCTGTTATTGTTTGGATAATTGGATTGACTGTTTTTTTTGTTCTGTGCCTTAAATAACCAGTCTTTTAAATCAGATATACCTGTTGCTCAGGCTGCTGCAGAGACTGACCTACTGCCAGCTGTTTTTGTTTCTGCTCTTTTGGCTTTTCCCGTTAGTCGCCACAGTGGAACTATAACCCACTAATAATTGGCAGTAGACTTTAAGGTGCTGTTGCCAGCTCAATACCCAACCTTCAACGGTAAAAATAACATGCCCATTCACGCATGTCTTTTGGAATGCCACCCGACCTGGAGGACATGCAGACTCCAGACAGAAGGCACCCCTGCACTCCAGCCGAGAATCAAATGGGAGAACCTCTTGCTGTGAGGCAACAACACTACCACTGT
>NW_025054760.1:0-8956 GCF_019279795.1 Protopterus annectens
GGAAAATAACATAAGGTATCAGTTAGGAACCTGGGTGGGGAATTCCCCAGATATGCTCAAATTAGTCCAAAATGACAAAAAATACACTGATCCACAGACATTGCCAACATCCTAGCTGACAGGTTCAGCACAAACTTCTCCCCTCCCCACCAAAGGGCAAATATCTATCCCAAGCAGAGTGCTGCCCTGACCTCTCAGATGCTCAGGTGGGAGCATCCCTCTCAAAAGCAAAAACACACAGCATCAATGGGACCAGATGGTGTCCCCAGGCTCGTCTACATGAACTCCAAGAAGAGCTAAACCCAAACATAAAACTACTGTTCAATCTCAGCCTTACTACAGGATATGTACCCAAAATTGAAGCATTACAGCAACAGTGTCCCTCTCTCCACAAAAGGTGGTGCCTCCAGCGGACCCTGGAAAATATTGCCCCACATAAGCCTGACTAGCTTGGTCTGCAAAGCTATGGAAAGGATCATCATGGACCTCATAAATAAAGATATTGGGACCTACAGACACTGGATCCTACAGTTTGGCTTTGTTAGGGCAGATCCTGCCTCTTAAACCTGGTTGACTTCTTTGAAACAGTCACAAGGCCATTGGCGAAGGAAGGTGGTCCACACAGCCTATCTGGACCCTACTTAAAAAGCCCAGCCGATACAATACCTCGAGGCATTATAGATAAGCTCACCAGCAAATATAAACCCTATGTCACTAGATGGGTTGCAAACTGGCTCTCCAGGACAGAACCCACATGGTTAGAATTGCTGGAGCCATGTCAGACTCCAAACCAGTTACAAGTAAGATCCCACAAGGCTCAGATCCTGGGACCTCTTGCTTGGTATATATATTTCTCGGAGGTACAGGCCAACGGAGGACTGTAGCTGACCAAGTTCGCCCAGATGACTGCAAACTGAAGCCATGTCGACTCTCCAGCCGACACAAAAGCATCCTCCAAAAGGGCCTCATAGAAACAGACGAAAGCTGGGTGCCAAACCATGGCCTCAAGCTAAGCGTAAAAGGAGGTGTATAGTCATCCCCTTTGGCAAAAACAAAGTGCCACAGTACCACAGGTGGTAATCCATTAGAAATACAGAAAAGTAATTAGGGCCTGGGGACCCAAGTTGATAGCAATCTGTTTGACAACCGCATTGGCGAAGTGGTTGAAAAACATTTTATATAGCCCACACCTAATCATGAAGGGGATTCACATCTAGATTAGGGGAGGTCATGAATGCCCCTCTTTACTCTCATCCACTCATCAGGCCCATGGTGAGCACAATGCCTTTTGGGATGTACCTTACCAAACACCTGCAGCAACTGGAAGGGCCAAAGTACCTCACCAAGAGGATCAAAGGGCTCAAGCAGATGCCATATACTTACCTGGTTAAAGAAACTCCAGCTCTACTCAGTGGCATACATACTGCTCAGAGGTGACCACTGTGCCCTGGCGTATAAGGCCATGTCCAACCCGAATTAAGGGACATGCTGCCTCAAAAAATCCAAATCCCACATGAGCTACACGCTCGAGACTTGAACCTCAGCACTGAAATAAATAGGACATACTGGGAGGACAGATTCATAACGAAGGCTCCCTTCACTCTGAAATAAAATCCCAGTCCAGGTTAGGCAGAGTCCCTCATTGACTCTTTTCAAGAGGAATCTTGATGAGTGGATGGGAGATCGTAGGTTTACCCCGGGTATCACTTCTGTGTCACTGTTAGACAGAGGCACAGTATACTAACCTCGAAAAAGGGCATAGCAAAATTAATTTAAATGGGTGGCGAAAGCTAAACATACTCTGGCTAGGCCTATAAATGCCCTAGGGCAGATAGCCTAGTAAGAACCTATGAACCTATGAAAGAGCAAGAGGAATTTGTGTAGGTTCAGGAAATTTCAGTTGTAATAAATCTTGTTTCTTTAATGACAATATAGGACTATTATGTTCCCAGTGAAAACAACTGAATCATTCTGCATTTCAAGAAAGAAAAACAATCCTTCAAGGGACTATGCCACAATGTGGGCAAGATACAACTATAATTGGCTTAGCTTCAATTGGGTGTCACTCTAAGGGGTAGAACATACAACCAAGGAGGGATGGTAGAACTCCTAACTGCTTTTCCAGGAATGGCTTGTGTCTATTCTCCAAGAGCTTTTGTACATACTGGCAAGAAACCTTTATTCACCCCATAATGCATTTTTCTAGGCAAAGGCAGTCTTTAAAAAGTTTCAGACATAAAACTGCACCCAGATAGCATTAAGACATTGCTCCTCAATACTAGCAGCCTTGACCAAAAATAAAAAAATCCATTCCTAGAGGTAGTCCTTAACCTGGGAATGCATTGATTATATGATTTATATATATATATATATATATATATATATATATATATATACTATATATAGGTATATACAGGAATGTATATCCTCATTCCTCATGGAGACCTAGATTCAAAGAAATTGACAGTTAACAGTACCCCCGCATCAGTGGAAGGTTTCCTTACACACCCCACATTCAAGCACACACGGACTAGATGATGGCATTAAAGGCATCTAGGTCTTTCTATTCATAAAACAAATTGTACCTACAAAAAAAAAATCAGGCAGGATGACTACCTGGAATTCCTCCCACATCCAGCTTACCATTAACAAAGCCCCATGTATCAAATCCTGCGAGCCCTCCTTTATGTTTCCCTTACCTCATATCTGACAAATGCACACAATCTGTTCTTAACACTTTCTCTTTTTTTTTTTTTTTTTTCATCTTTCATTTCCATTTGGTTTTATTACTCTGAATTTATTCTACTGAGAATTATTTTTTGTGCAGCCTTGGCACTAGAAAGTAGCCTTTGGTGAAGGAGTTTTCTTACACCTTGTTTGTGTTTGGAAACCCGACTAGGACATATTTACTAGTTCTGTACTCTAGCTTATTTGGACTTTTTGCTTTATTAAGTATTTTATTATTGTAGTTTTGGATTGTACTATTGATTTTTAGGCAGCTTAGTGTCCTGCCTCATGGTCCATCTGATTCTTCTTGGACTGAACTTATTTTAGTTACCATTGACTACTACTTTAGCGCTGGCCCTTTTTATTATTTTATTTTTTTATAGACCTTTTTTTTGCCCCCTAGTGTTGGCAGAAGCAAAAAAAAATCACCCAATTTCCAGAGTCTTTGCATCACCCCTAGCTGACAGATGTCTGGTGGACATCAGGGTATAATAAAGACATCCAACAGTGCCATCTTCAGATCTTTGCAAGCAGTGAACAAACACTCTTGAGGACAGCACAACCTCCCCAGTTGTCTGAATCTGAGTGAGGAGGATCATAAACAGGGGGTGGAGATGAGAGGAATATTTTCTACCCCTTTCACCCAACAAGGGGAGAAAAGTGATCATCAGATAGAGGGGTTGGATGGTGGGAGTATGTAAGGAAACACTGACCTACTCAAACATCTATAATCATGACAAGTGGGACACAGCTTTATTAAGTTCTTCACAGCCAGTGTTGAAATACTGGTTCTTCAGAGGATTCCCAAAGCCAGCAGTTGGGTGGTAGGTCAACTGTATGACCTTAGCAAATAAGGCTTTGCAGGATAGCAGTAGCAAAATCTGCTGTAGTCCTCTAGATATTAACTAACTTATAGTGTTTTTTTTTTTTTTTTTAAAGCTGTGGTACTTTGACTCATGTGGCAGCTAGGATGGCCTAGGTAGGGACTCCTTTTTAGAAAAGCAGTGGGTTGCTTAGTGCCTGATGAAGTGGGCTTTAATATGACCAGGCAGAGTTTTTTCCATGGTGGGATGTAACAGGAACTTAGCATGATTAGCTATTAATTTGAAATGGTCTGTTTGGAAACCTCGGTCTGTCCTCTTTAACCTCTGTGAGAAAGCCATCAATAACTGCTCTCCCATTAGGGATTTTTGCCCTGTCTATATAGTGTTACCCAATTTTGCCTGTGTAAATCAGGGGAGATGAAAGATCTTGCTCTGTCCTGGTCTCGCGGATTTGGGAGAAGACTGGCAGGTGCATAAACTGGTTTGGGGTAAGTTCTGATACCACCTGAGACATAAAAGATGGTTTCATTCTAAGGCTTACCCTATCCCTGTTGAAAACAGTAAAAAGCTCATTTACACATGAGGGTCTGTAGCACCAAGACCCTACTTGCTCATGTGATAGCTATGAGGAAAGTGGTCTTCCAAGTGAGCATTGCTAGATAGGCAGTGGCAGCTAGTTCAGAGGACAAGATGAGTGGGGGATGGGAAATGAAAGGTGGAGAATGGTGCAGGCAAGCACAGATATCAGGTGCATGTATTTTAACACTGGAATAGAAAGTCCCTGTCTAAACAGGCCTGTAAGGTACTCCAAGACTGAGTTGATGTCTGCCTGAGAAGGGCTTATGTTCTTGCGGTGGCACCAAATAAGAAAACATCTTCCATTTTGCCAGGTATGATTTCCTGGTATTGGGTTTCCTTAACTGTTTTAGAATGAAAAGCACATCCTTGGGATAGGTGACATTCCTTGGTGTCAAAACCCAATAATCCATGCTAGTAACCTGAGTGTGGTTAGGTAAGGATGGAATACAGTTTCCTTGGCTTGACTGAAGATCCATTTCCTGTAGTAGGTTGTGGACTCTCCACTTGCCAAATATTAAGAGAAGGGTGTACCTGTCACTTCAGCCTTAAGGAGGCCACTAGCTTCGTGTGAGTCTGTCTGTCTAATTTTTTATTAGTACCCTGCGAACCAGAGGCAAGGTCAGGAATGCATACAGGAACAGGTTTGCTCTTTTGAAAGAGAAAATCATCTATTTTTCAAGTTCCTATCACTTGAGCCCCATACAATTAGGTCCAGCAACACCTCTTCAGCATTCATTCATTGGGGTCTAGAAGATCTCTGCTTAGAAAATCTGGTAGGATATATTTCTGATCCAGAACATAAGATGCTGTAAGAATCAGTCCTAGTTCTTGATCCAGCATCCAAATTTTCTTGAGGGCACACAAAGGATGGGACAGGGTACCCCCTTGCTTGTTTACTTAACACACAACTGTGGTGTTGTCTGACCAAATTTGCATGGTTCCTGATCTTAGGTTCTGCTGAAAAGCCTTTATGGAAGTGTCTTCTGGTTTATAAGCAGTTTTCTCTGCTGTGATAATCAAATGCCCTGCACTGTCAGGGAACCTAGGTGGGCTCCCCAAGGTATGTCTGAACTGCCTTTGTTTAGGGTCCTTTCTACTGGTAAAAAGAAGTTTGCCCTGAGTTCTGCAGAATGGTGTTCTTCCACCATAACAACTCCTCCTTCAGCCATGAAAGAGAGGCAATAGTATATCCAGAGACTGAGAATGCTATTCTCAAACATTTTATTTCAGGAAGCATTGAAGTTTTTTCATGTGTAACTCTGCAAGTGGAATCATGAGATTACATGACTCCATGTACCTCAGAAATGCCCCTCCCGAGATGTGTTCTTTTAGTAACAGGTTGGTCAGATAGTTTATCAGGAAGGCTTTCTGTTGAGCTGAATCTATGGGGGCTCCTAGAAAGAGGATCCTTGTTTGAGGAAGAATTTTTCAACTTGATGATTTTAGAGGTGTAACCTATCTTTTTTGAAAACTTGAGTCTATGGTGATCTTCAAGGCATGTGTAGTATCTATGCATGTAGATTTTTTTCTCTGAATGAGAACTTCCCAGAGTTCTAAAATGAGCCTATCAGAGAGGAGTTAAGCATTTTGTGAACACTCTGGGGAGCAGTGGACAACCCAAATGGCAAAGAACAGGATTGGAAGTGAGGGCCTACTGTTACAAATCTTGGAGTATTTTTGTACCTGTCTGCTATGGGGACATGGAGGTAAAGTCTTGGGTCTAGAGTGACCACAAAGACATCCTGAAAGATCATAGGAAGTAGTTTTTGTAGGGTAAGCATTTTAACTTTTTGGGATTACTGGGGAAACTTGCTAGTTTGAAAGGTCCAAGACAGGCTTCTAGGTGCCATCCTTTCTTGAGTACTACAAAGATTCTTGAGTAAAAGAATCTCTTTAAAAGCACTTCTAACCTGGAGGTAGGCTGAATGAATCCTTAATGCAGTAGTTTCCTGAGGATAGGTGGTAAGAAGGCTTTTTGGTGTTATGTTGGTGGTTCTGGAATGCCTAAGGAAGGTGGGATTTCTCTAAACTGGATGTAGACACCCCCAGCTTCTATGAGGTTGAGGGGACCTACTGGTGTCACAGTGATGATTTTCCATGGATTTAGGAAGGAAAGTCAATCCAGACAGAATGTTTTGATGGGAGAAAATCTCCAATGGAGTGCTTATCAAACTGAAAGGAGACACTCAGGAAAATGAACAGACAATCTATGAGCAATATGAATAGACATGAAGTGCATCACACTGCACAGCTAAAAAGAACCGAGGATAGAGCTGGATGCCCTTATTATATCTGGACGTCCAGATGGTCTTTGGACATCCATCAACTAAGGATGATGCAAAGACTCTGGAAACTGGGCTGGTCATGGGCTTCTGCATGGTAAGAAGATTCAAGAATCAGTACTGCAACGCTATGAAGAACATCAAAAAAAAAAAAAAAAAACAAAGTGCTGTATAGTTTATGGATCGAGGGATGGGGTTTAAAGATTTTTTTTTCTTTTATAATGTATACATAAAGTCTCCTTTACTCCTTTCAATAAGTGCTGGGAGGTGTTTTGTTGCAATCAACTTGGGCAAATGGAGTCTCAGCTTAATGGTCTGTGGAAGGTTAGCACACTTCTGTGCTCCACTCCCCATATGCTGCACTACAGTGTCAGCACTGGAAAAAGTAGTCAAGCACCTGGGGGTCAGAATAGAAACTAAAGACTTCTGACCATCCAGCACTACAGAATAGTGTGCTACCAGTTGAGTGACTGACAAATAAACCACTTAATACATGTACACTAGGTTAACGAGCCACTAGGGGCCCTTATAAAGGCTAGTCTTGCAATCCAAATGCCAACACAAATTTGATTTACCTGCCTGCCTCTATCCATGTAATCTCTTCCTATGTACACTTCAAATGCCAGGATGTCACTGAATGCACGAATGATAGTGGCCACAGTTGAAGTATTTCAACTTGCTGCTGTGAGAAATGCAGAATGCACCCCCTCAAATGCGTTCCACCAATGACAGCCATATTATACACTGTGTGTGTATGTGTGATGCATGGAAGTAAGTGAAAAAGAGATATGATAGTCACATTGTCTTTTAACAAGTTGTTGTCAAGACATATACAATACGAACCACTGAATACCAGGCACAAATACACAAAAACATACCAACTAATTACAGTCATACTAATGACTTTGGCACATACCAGATATCTGACTGGTCAAAATGAATAACTGCTACAATAATACACTTTCAGTTTGTTGCTGCCAGACAGGTGGAATGGTTTAAAACCCACATATGCAATGATAAACATACCCACATAGATTTGCACAATTGCAACCATTTTAACTATGTGTACCTCACATGGTCAACTAGGTTGAGTGGAATAAATACATTAAGAGCCACTTAGTAATACTTTTTGTCAGACACACTCAGAAAAAGACAGTGAATTTATGTTTAAGAGATTTTTCAGTGCACTGTTAGTAAATTGCACTACCTAGATGCCAACAGGAAATTTAGAGAACCACAAAAGAATAAAATCAATCACAAGGAGGGTGAGGAGAACACACACTGGTTGGAAGAATCCTACAGCTCTCACAGCAAAAAAGCAAATCGAAGTTCCAGCTTTACGGTACGAAGACACACGGCTTACGAAATCGAGAGACAAAAAATAAGTCAAATGTAATCAGAGGCCAATTGAAATAAATGAAACATTGAATGAGTATATTAAATCAAACAACAAAGGGCTGGGAAAAAGTCTTCCTCCTTCAAAACATATTCTGAAGAAATGCTGAGTGCCATATCTCAGAGTGTGGCACAGGCCACTGAAGGATTCTCTCATGCCTCAGTGATAACTTTCCTGGTTAACTTCCTACTGCCAAATACTAAACAGCCCATGATAGGCAGATGCGATTTACACAACCACTCAAGAAATCCATTTTGGAAGAGAGCAGGTCAGTGTCTCATAACCTTACATATGTTCAGAAACAGAATGAAGATGAACCATCTGGTACCTCCTGTATCAAGATATTGCTGACATCCTGTTGGAAAATCATTTATGTGACAGGCTACCTTCCATCACTCTGGTGCCTGGCCTAGATATCACAGAAATTTAAAAAAAAAAAAAAAAAATTGAAAAAAAAAAAACAGCTAATCATTTAAATAAAAAAGTGCCAAAAACCCACTGTCAACTTCCAAGTAAAAAGAATTCATGAAAGTCATTATTAAGTGGTAGGAACCAGTACCAGTGTCATCATAACTGACAGTGGTATTAAAACATATAGCCTACTACTCCATGTATCACTACCTCCCTGGTTGCTCTATCTCTTTCCTCTTTCTAGATGACTTAACCCTCAGGCTCTGACTCAAAGGTTATCCTGCTTGATGGGTACTCACCCCTTAACCCCAGTTTATAGAACTCACATGGTAACTCTAGGGGAGTCCCAAGATAGTCTGGAGACAGAGCCTTTTATTATTAAAGGTTGGTAAACACACAGTAGAAAAACGTGGCATCCCACCGCAATAAAGTCAGTGGAGTGAAGTGATAAACGGAGATAAGGTCAACCACAGAGAAGCTTATATTTTCTGGAAACAATTGACCTGAGAGAGGGGAGAAATCCCCCATCAAACTAAGAAATAATTATATACATGTATAAACTGAGACACAAAAAAGTCACACACTGAATTTATTTGTTTTATTTTACATTGCTTTACTGGGGATGTCCATCTCGGCCAGTAGCCTTTTTCAGCTGGCCTGGGAGAAAAGCTCTATTACAAAAGAAACACGGTAAAAACAATACAAACCCAAAAAAAAAAAAAATTTAAATAGTTTAC
>NW_025054761.1:0-7914 GCF_019279795.1 Protopterus annectens
TGGGGTATAAGAAATGTAGGGAGGTGAGAAGTATAAAAGCATTACTCAGTCCTCAGGAACACACAAAACCAAGTGTGGGACTAGAACACCGACCAACTACTTTATTACACTCCCTTATGCAGTTACAGAATCTACCATTACTGGGACAAGACTCCAGAGGTGTATTTGTAGATGGGTGACATCATGGGTTGCTAACGGTGGTATAAGAAATGTATGGATGTAGCAGTTAAAAGCATTACTCAGTCCTCAGGCAAAACACACACACACAACACACACCCCGGCAAGTGTGAGACTAAAACCCTGACCAAATTTTTATTACACTACAGCATTACACAGTTACAGAACTACCAGATTACTGGGACACAGTCCCAGAGGTTTTCTGTAATGGGTGAAATCATCGGCTTGCAAAGGGTGGGTATAAGAAATGTATGGAGTGTGAGAAGTATAAAGCATTACTCAGTCCTCAGGCAAATGGGACACACACACACACACACACACACACACACACAACACCAAAAAAAAAAGGGTGTGGGCTCCCTTAACTACTTTACAGAAACCGGCAGAAATGTAGGGGTGGGGCAGTCTAAAAGCAATTTACAGTCCACGGGAAATGGGGACAGACATACACACACCAGTGGAACAGAACACCTGCCTATTTACAGATTATTATTACAATACTACTATGAATCCCCCACACAGACTGAAATGTCAAGGCTGTCATTTCTGTCTGGGAATGTGGACATCAACAGGGATGCTGGCAGTTAAGATGTACATACCTGTAAACCCTGTGTGTTTAAAGTAGGAATCCATCCTGACCTGGAGTATGCTCATCTGTGGAATGGATGACTATGACTACTACCACTATACATGGTTACAATGGTCATGCCCATACACAGAGGCACATAACCAACACAAGTTGTCACTGGGCATGCTCACACATTAGCAAAAGGGCTGTTGGAAATAAGTGTCCATCTACACAAGGATATACTGGGCATTCATCCTAGTAGCACAGGGCTGACTGGGATGCATTTGATGCTAAACAAGGAAGGCCATGGCCTCTATTACAGGTACGGAAAACATTGTAATGGGCTCTGGTGTTAGTAGTTGTCATTGTTAGCAGCTGCTCTACATATATTTGACCCCCGTCTTTTAAAACTCTGTCATTCTGGGATGACATGGCTGACAGTAGACAGGCCTTTGTCACATATCACATGCATCCATGATTAAAGGGAGGGGGGATATTACCCAAGCCCATCTCCCCACACAGTGCCTTTCCCAAGGCAAATGTCCTAAACACAGGTTAACTCCCATACACCTACAGGAAACTGCATTGTTTTTTTATGCTAACCAGTGCTAGATTTTACATCCATAAAATTTCCTGTAGATCCAACAATGGGAATTTGACATCTGTGCAGTGAGGAACACCTGGTTGATGGCTCTGTAGTGCACAAAGCACTACCACCAAAACCTCAGAACCTAGCACTACCACCAAAACCTCAAAAAGACATGGGGGCCCAAAACACAGGTCTCCACCCCAGGTGGTGTACCCATACATAAAGGCCATTTGTACTGACTGGTCCCCATAAAAGGCATCACGATGAGTCATGTAGGACACAGTGTCACATGCTGCATTCTAGGATGTAAACCTCAGACACCATCATCCCTTTTGAATAACACGCATACATGTTGTATGACATAGAAAGTACACCACCATGTGACCCTTGACCTGTGTACTGTACTGCTCTAATAACTGTAGGGGTGAAATTTTGACACAGTTGCATCATGGGGATGCAGTGCAAAAAACCACTGTCTGTGACCAGGTCAGCTGTAAAATACCAGGGGCCCTCAGTACTTTCCACCATTACAGATGACTGTTGCTGTACACCAGTACACCCCTCATGTATGGATATGACATACATGTACCTGCCCTGGGTATGTACATGCACACACACACACACACACACACACACACACACACACAAAAAAAATCACACAAAACACACAACACACACACACACACACACACACACACAACACACACAAACACACACACACCCCCCCCCAAAAAAACAACACACACACACACACACACACACCACACACACACACACACACACAACAGGGCTAGCAAAACTGTTGTTGTCCATGTAAAGGGGCTACAGCCATTACACATACATGGAATGAAGTCCATGGCTGCTGAATGTAACAGTGAGGTGTGATATCAATTTGCAGAGGAAAAATCCCCTGGTCACCCATCATATCATACGTCCATGTGTCATTTTGTTTAAATATACCAATTGCAATGCCTAAAAATATGATGTAATTGGGGTACACACCTGTACATGGTTTTGTGCATTCAGATAACAGGGTGTGCAGTGTATGAGGGGGTATCCTAGTACATCATGCAGTTGAAAGCCTCAACCCCCTTATGGTGTTTGCTGAATGTGCAGAAAGATGTACCTGGTATGGACAGATTGTGGAAATAACTAAGTGGTCATTTTGCAGATGGATGTTTGCTGTGGACAGCTCATGGTGAAATACCCTGTGTAACTGGTAAGCAATGGTTCATTAATTGAAGGACATCCCCTTCAGCGGTCAGGGTGATAGCAAAGTAAATCACTTGACACCTGTTAATAGTTATGATGCCCCGGGCATATATCAGCACTGTTGCCACAGGAAGCATCAGTACAGTTTGAACAGGGCAATACTGCTGTACATTTGACAAAAAACATGAGCTAGGCAGGTCTGAGATTCACAGTACTGGCATGTGTGGTTGCGTGTGTGTCCATAAATGTCATGTATTGTGGGGAATACATCTCAATTGTTACTCACTCTCCTCTACACTAGTGTACACATCTGTACAGACTGCAATGTGGAAAGCAGGACATAGGCAGGGGCGTGTATTTGACACATGTGTGGTATCTGTATGTGCATGACATAGGTTTATTAATTACTGAATGCCACAGTGTGTGTATGTAGGGCTGACTGGTCCCTGGGGTGAGGATATATGTTACCATACTGAACTAATGAGACCCCTCCCACCATCCAGATGATGCATTCTACTATCCGTGTTGATGTCCCTGATCTTAGGCTGTACTGACTACCTGTACATGTGTATTCTCTGTGGCGCACAGTACTGTAATGATGATTTGCACATAGGCAGGGGTCCTCACCTCACCTGTAGCAACTGTGTGCGAGTGTGTGCTACTGTGTCAGTGAATCCGTGAGTGTGTGGGTGTTTACTTTTCACTGAATACATGTGTGTCAATCCTGAGTGTGTGGGTGCATTTTTTTGGCATCCTGTCATGGGAACGTGTATTACTGATTCCCAATGAGGCATCACACTTCCCACTGGCATCTACCCTTGTAATCAGCTAGACCACTCTCTTACCTCACCACTCCATGTAACTGTACCTGTGATGTCACCCTTTATGGATGTCATGTCTGTACAGTAGCTTAATAAAAGCTATCATGCTCTTGGATTGGTGTTTTTGTAACTGGGACATTCTCACTGGTATGTGGCAGCTACACGGTGCATGCTGGTATATTCATACATACCTGTGAGTAGTCCACATTAGTCCACATTGACATATGGGACACTAACTGCAAACACTGACATCCACCGGCACATGCAATTAGACCTGAAGGAGGACAGCAGATCATCATGACCAACATGCAGTTACTGTTGTTACCCAAGACACATACTGTTAACAGTATTGTACAACTGTACTATATGGTATATTTGCTGCTTGTCAACAGTCCTCATCAATTGTAAACTACACTTATCTTCCTAGTTTGATCACCCTGTGCATCAGACCATATGAGCATGTCCCCGCACCGATGGTGGGAATGTCAGGGATTTGGGACAGGCATCATCATTGCACAGGGTGTTAATGTTTGCCAGAGGCCTAGGCTGCACCATTGGATGACATTTTGTGCTTGGGTTTGGGCCTTTGATCTAACTGGGCTGTGGATGTTATGCATTTTTGTGTGGTGCCCCACATATGTTTCCAGTGTGTGCATTTTATGCACAGTTCTGCCATGTGTCAGGCCTACACAGGTGTATTATTGACAGTGGCAGACTGTACAGGTGAGGTTTTACAGTTCCCGGGGTCTGGTGGTCCTGGGCATTTTGGGTGTTATGCTGTGGTGGTGCCCCCAAAATGCAGTGTGTGTGATGTATACAGACAGTTCTGCCATTTTCAGGCCTAAAAGGGGGATTATTGACAGCTCAGACTGTACAGGTGGGTTTTTCAGTTCACGGTGTCACATGGACATGTGACCTGTGCTTGGGTTGCCGGGGACTACCAGGCAGAGGTGCAGATTGGGTACTGTCTTTTACTTGTTCTGGAACCATGTCCCTGTTGGGACCATCTTGGGTGCACATGGCCTGTTGTCGGGGGTGGACAGCACAGCACCAGATGCACCCGCTGCTGCCACTATGGGAGGGGCATGTGGGGAGTCAAAACCCTGACCTGACACAGGTGATGTAGCAGGCCTTTTCCATGCCTGATGCCTGACTCCTACCAGATGTTCCAACACAGACAGCTCGGGGTTGTCATGCCACGGTCAAGGACTCCAAACCCTGTCACCCCCGTCTATCCAAAACTTCAGCAATCTGCTGTTGAGCATTTACCATTGCCTGGATGTTGTTGTTTAAAGAAAGGACAGCACCCCCTGTAGCCTCTGATCTTCTCTGTTGAGCCATTCAGCATGTGCCTGTGCCTCCATTACAGCCTGAAACATGCATCTGGTGACACCAGCTGCTGTGCTCTGTCTGCAGGAGCATGTTGGCCAGAGGTCCTCCTGAACAGCCCCATTTCCTGCGTGGGGCACCACCAGTCATTTGACACCATGGTGTGCAGGCACACCTTCCATAGCCCCACTTCCTGTTCCAAGCTACCATGCCAACTGTCCTTCCTCTATGGCCACTGGTTATGGGGTATGTGCAGGCATGGGATCTGTGTGCAAAATGAGGGGATATAGATGGAATCAACCAATGGCACAGTTTCAGCCCTGACAACTCTGCCTGTGACTCAATCATATGTTAATCATCACTGCTAAGTCTGTGGGACACTAACATCAGATGTACCAGAAGGGCAATGCACCTACATCACCTGTGAGGGCAGACAAGAACTGTACATTACAATCTATACAATAGACACACACAAACACACAGTGATATGACAGAAGGCATGCAACATGCATGTGATATGGCAGCCATGCAGACAGACAATAATAGTGGTAGTTATCATACATCCCTGGGTTGCCCCAACAGCATGCATGTGTTAGCAGATGGCATGCAAATTACACAATCATAGTAGTAGTTAGATACATCCCTGTGTTACACCATTTGGGCCAGCACAGGTTAACAGTACACCTGCCTGATGTGTGGCATATGACCTTGACAATCACATGTAGTATGACATGTGATCTGCTGACATTTCAATGACATCATACATGTTTAACACAATGGTGTCCTGTCAAATATACAGTGGGGGAATGGTGTCCCAATGCAGTGTTGTCTGTCCCCTACATATACTGCACATTTAGCTGATGTGCATGGCCATTGCAGGGAATCATGAGGTCTCTAGTGCTATACAGTGTGAGTTACAGACAGGGTTCATAGCCATGACTGTGTTCAGATACAATACAAAATACTGTGGAATGTGACCCATCACTGAGGTGTTTAAAACTAAACCATGATGTGGAAGTTGTGAAACGGTCACTGATGGGTAAAAGATGACAAACCCCGCACATCTGCAACCATATTGCTGCTGCCTGGAACTATGGCCAGACATGGCCTCAGTACACCATGTCCCACATGACATCTGTTACCACACACACACACACACACACACACACACACACACACACACACACACACACACACACACAACACAAAGCAAGTATGACATTGATCCAACACCAGCAAGGGAATTTGTATCTGTGGGCTGATGTGGAATTTCAGGTGACTGCTGTCATGTTGACACCCTCAAGATGTTCAACACATCTTATGTGGTGGATTGATGTTATACACAAGATGTGCACAGGCCTGTAGGATGTCTAGTGTTCCACATCTACAATATGACCATTATACAAAGGCCATGGGTTTAAAAGTGTAGCCAAAAAGGGTGTACACACAAGCACATCTACTGTGTTGTTCTGGGCCCTCCTCCATGGCCATGTGTGTACATGTGTTGTCCAAATTTTTTTGAGGGCATCTATTTCACATGTCTGTGTTGTCCCATATGACATATATGCTCCACTGACAACAGGGTTATGCAGATAAAGGGTGTATTTGGGATATTTTTCAGGTTAGGTAGGCAGTGTTGCAGCCAGGCCACTAGATGTCATGGACATGTCAAAATAGCACATGACATTGTGTGCATTCATAGCAGGGCTATGATCCCCCAGTGAATCCTGTGTGCTGCCTCCCAGCCCACTGTGTAGTACTGTTTGTATTCACCACATGTGTAGATATATCTGTAGTTTTTAAAGTGAACAGCACCTCCACCATGTATGCACAGCTGCCCAAACATCTGGCAAACATTTTGTGAGGATCCATGCCGGTGAGATGTTTTACATAGTTTGCAAGTGTTGCACATGGGTAGTCATTGTGATGCATTGCAGGTCC
The DNA here is from genome assembly GCF_019279795.1 of Protopterus annectens. Taxonomy (NCBI): domain Eukaryota; kingdom Metazoa; phylum Chordata; order Ceratodontiformes; family Protopteridae; genus Protopterus; species Protopterus annectens. Next base: position 6,638 of record NW_025054761.1, read on the forward strand.
GACCTGTATTTTGTGACAGGACCATACATTATGTATACATGTTGTAAATGGCCACATGGCAGATAGATTTGTGCTTTACGTTTTCCCTGATAAATAATAACTCTCACCTGAAAAGGGCTGCTTTTCAGTGGAATGCCAGAGGTACCTAAATGGGAAATAACACAGCAGTATGAGCATAATCCCCCCCTGTATAATGGCTACGGGGTGCAATGTGCATAACACATACACCAGTACATTAGACTATACTATGGTGTATGCACGGGGCATAAAAGGAAGCATACTATAGTATCTGGTTTTATACATTCCTTGATATGATGTTACATTACATATTGTACAGTGACACATGCAACTATATGGAATATTTTTTTATTATACTGACTTACCAGGAACCAGGCTCAGTGGTTGAGAGACACCCACCTCCACAATATTTAAAGGGTTGTGGATGTGGTTCTGCAGGGGTCCCCAGGTTGGCCAAATCCTCGGTATGTGAGGGGGGTGGGTTGTGGTCCCCACCTGTTGCACCCTTTTTCCCCGGATTCATTTGCAGCTGTTTTTCCTCTAATGAGGTCTGTACAGTGTCTGCCCTGCTGGTATTGCAGTTGTGGCCACCAAAATCATTAACCCTCCTGGTTCCATCCACAGCATCCTCTGCTGGGCATCCCGTGGCACATGGCTGAAAGGATATCTGATTGTCAGTAGGTATGGGATGGGGCCCCATCCTCCAAGTGGGTAAAGGGGTAGCCTTTGCAGCAACCTGTAAGACATAATGATGGAGACAGGTCACAGTAACTCACAGAGACATACAGAGCTACAGCTGAGCATACAGGTGTATCGCATTTATTAAGTTTAAATAATTGTATTTGCAAACCTACATGTCACTGATGTGTTTGTGCACACATATTTGACACTCAATGTTGAGTGGATATTATCAACATATATGTGTGTGTGTCATCTGATTACATTTCTCATACTCCATGTGGATGCTGTCTTGATGTGGGCATGTCTGTTTGCCTGTACTGGTGTTCCTACCTATCAGCACATGGCTGGATGTGTCCACATTAATGCAGTCGACCTTGATGCTGTGTATATGTCACATATAAGGATTTACACTGCCTTAACAGACATGACCTATAACCCTGCAGACTTGCTCACATAAGGTTTTACATGCATGTGTTTTGCCATATACATCTACACGGCACTGTACAGCAATTCAACATCCTGCCCTGTATCACCCGTGTTGCACATGTGATACACATGGGACACTGGCTCCGATGGTA